>NC_079227.1:1554086-1556586 GCF_029633865.1 Lampris incognitus
CCAACATGAGGATAAATCAGCTATAAAACAAACCAACATGAGGATAATCAGCTATAAAACAACCAAACATAAGGATAAATCACCTATAAAACAAACCAACATGAGGATAAATCAGCTATAAACAAACCAACATGAGGATAAATCAGCTATAAAACAAACCAACATGAGGAAAAATCAGCCTATAAAACAAACCAACATGAGGATAAATCAGCTATAAAACAAACCAACATGAGGATAAATCAGCTATAAAACAAACCAACATGAGGATAAATCAGCTATAAAACAACCAACATGAGGATAAATCAGCTATAAAACAAACCAACATGAGGATAAATCAGCTATAAAACAAACCAACATGAGGATAAATCAGCTATAAAACAAACCACATGAGGATAAATCAGACTATAAAACAAACCAACATGAGGATAAATCAGCTATAAAACAAACCAACATGAGATAAATCAGCTATAAAACAAACCAACATGAGGATAAATCAGCTATAAAACAAACCAACATGAGGATAAATCAGCTATAAAACAAACCAACATGAAGGATAAATCAGCTATAAAACAAACCAACATGAGGATAAATCAGCTATAAAACAAACCAACATGAGGATAATCAGCTATAAAACAAACCAACATGAGGATAAATCAGCTATAAAACCAAATGAGGATAAATCAGCTATAAAACAAACCAACATTAGAGAACAAAACCAACATGAGGATAAATCAGCTATAAAACAAACCAACATGAGGATAAATCAGCTATAAAACAAACCAACATGAGGATAAATCAGCTATAAAACAAACAACATGAGGATAAATCAGCTATAAAACAAACCAACATGAGGATAAATCAGACTATAAAACAAACCAACATGAGGATAAATCAGCTATAAAACAAACCAACATGAGGATAAATCAGACTATAAAACAAACCAACATGAGGATAAATCAGCTATAAAACAAACCAACATGAGGATAAATCAGCTATAAAACAAACCAACATGAGGATAAATCAGCTATAAAACAAACCAACATGAGGATAAATCAGCTATAAAACAAACCAACATGAGGATAAATCAGACTATAAAACAAACCAACATGAGGATAAATCAGCTATAAAACAAACCAACATGAGGATAAATCAGCTATAAAACAAACCAACATGAGGATAAATCAGCTTATAAACAAACCAACATGAGGATAAATCAGCTATAAAACAAACCAACATGAGGATAAATCAGCTATAAAACAAACCAACATGAGGATAAATCAGCTATAAAACAAACCAACATGAGGATAAATCGATCTATAAAACAAACCAACATGAGGATAAATCAGCTATAAAACAAACCAACATGAGGATAAATCAGCTATAAAACAAACCAACATGAGGATAAATCAGCTATAAAACAAACCAACATGAGGATAAATCAGCTATAAAACAAACCAACATGAAGGATAAATCAGCTATAAAACAAACCAACATGAGGATAAATCAGCTATAAAACAAACCAACATGAGGATAAATCAGACTATAAAACAAACCAACATGAGGATAAATCAGCTATAAAACAAACCAACATGAGGATAAATCAGCTATAAAACAAACCAACATGAGGATAAATCAGACTATAAAACAAACCAACATGAGGATAAATCAGCTATAAAACAAACCAACATGAGGATAAATCAGCTATAAAACAAACCAACATGAGGATAAATCAGCTATAAAACAAACCAACATGAGGATAAATCAGCTATAAAACAAACCAACATGAGGATAAATCAGCTATAAAACAAACAACATGAGGATAAATCAGACTATAAAACAAACCAACATGAGGATAAATCAGCTATAAAACAAACCAACATGAGATAAATCAGCTATAAAACAAACCAACATGAGGATAAATCAGCTATAAAACAAACCAACATGAGGATAAATCAGACTATAAAACAAACCAACATGAGGATAAATCAGCTATAAAACAAACCAACATGAGGATAAATCAGCTATAAAACAAACCAACATGAGGATAAATCAGACTATAAAACAAACCAACATGAGGATAAATCAGCTATAAAACAAAACCAACATGAGGATAAATCAGCTATAAAACAAACCAACATGAGGATAAATCAGCTATAAAACAAACCAACATGAGGATAAATCAGCTATAAAACAAACCAACATGAGGATAAATCAGCTATAAAACAAACCAACATGAGGATAATCAGCTATAAAACAAACCAACATGAGGATAAATCAGCTATAAAAAAAACCAACATGAGGATAAATCAGCTATAAAACAAACCAACATGAGGATAAATCGACTATAAAACAAACCAACATGAGGATAAATCAGACTATAAAACAAACCATCATGAGGATAAATCAGCTATAAAACAAACCAACATGAGGATAAATCAGCTATAAAACAAACCAACATGAGGATAAATCAGACTATAAAACAAACCAACATGAGGATAAA
>NC_079227.1:1564086-1606586 GCF_029633865.1 Lampris incognitus
AGAGCTCGTCAGTAGCAGCAGTGTGGTGTAGAGCTCGTCAGTAGCAGCAGTGTGGTGTAGAGCTCGTCGGCAGTAGCAAGTTTGGTGTAGAGCTCGTCAGTAGCAGCAGTGTGGTGTAGAGCTCGTCAGTAAGCAGCAGTGTGGTGTAGAGCTCGTCGGCAGTAGCAGTTCGGTGTAGAGCTCGTCAGTAGCAGCAGTGTGGTGTAGAGCTCGTCAGTAGCAGTGTGGTGTAGAGCTCGTCGGCAGTAGCAGTTTGGTGTAGAGTGTAACGGGGGCAGTCCTATGCTGTTCTATGCTGGTCAGCCTGCTGCATGCCGTCACTCTCATCATTAGCTCTGCGTTGTGTTCTAGTTGGGTGGGGCCCCAGGTGTTGTGGGGGGCCCTCAGTCTCTCATCATCATCATCATCATCATGATCAAGGAAGGAGGGGGGACACACAGGACTCTATTTGGCCCACCTTGCCATTTATTTTGTTTTCAAAACCCTTCGACAAACGTCCAGTCCTCCAGCGGGAGCGGTGTTTCTTACGGACGTGGGGGGTCGAAGTTCAACCACTTGCCCGGACTCCACTCGTGTGCGTTAGAAGGAGAAACCGTCCACGGGACTCCGATGTAAGAAAGGATAAACAAGTATTTTATCCCACAGCTTGCAGTATCTTCTTACAGGGATACTCAAGGTTACGTTCTCCTCAACCAGCAAAACTGTCCTACGGTAAGAATACGTGTGGCTCGGCTCGATTGCTGCTTGAGACTCCTCCCACAAAACAAAAATGGCCTCTCCCGCGTTCCCTCTTCCGTGTACCCACAAGACTCTCTCTCTTAAAGCGACAGTACATGTATATGACGGTCGTTGGAAAAACATACATAAAAGTAAATAATGACATAAAATAAAATGTAGTAAACACAAATAACAGCACACAGACAGGATTTGGTGATATTTCATACTCAAACAAAATAAAATAAAAACATTAAATTTAACCTGGTTACATTCACCCCTCCTGAAATTCACCAACATCCTGACAGCAGGATAAAAAGAGAAAGAGGAAAGGAAAAGTCCATCACTGACTACTGGCACAAGTGAAAAGAAGGACCTAGTCCTCCAGTCAACTTAGGAGCTACCTCGGTTACGAGGTCCAGAAAATAATGAGGTTGATCAAGTCTCAGAATTCCCTTAGATCAATGTGACGCCTGATACGCCACACCATGCACTTGGCCCAAAACAACCCTGTCTGATAGACACCTAATAACTCACATTAAACTAGTTTGAATGACTCCAACCTCCATCAAAGTTCAAACCCTCACATTCCGTAGAAATGGCATCTGAGCCATAGATTCTATTAACCTGTTCACTGACCTCACCACCCTCCCTGTGCGTGTCCTAACCCGACCATCGCTCTCTACTTGTGTGCGTGAGACAGTGCGAGCTGCAACATCTGTATCGAGTGAGGGTGGTGCCCCTGTGTGCGAATCAGTGTGAGATATAACACCTACATCGAGTGAGTGTGATGCCTCTATGTGTGGTGCATGTGTGTTGTGTGGTGCGTGTGTGTTGGGTGGAGACTGAGCAGTGGCCCCCACAGGACTGACTACCAGACTAGACGGAATGAACTCTTCCGCTTCTGCCCACTCAGATCTAGGCGAGTCTCCAAGTGATGAGACTGCTAGCCCCACTGCATCCGCTGAGACCGTCAGGCCATCTGCACTGTCCTCCTCATCGGACTCTGCGCAGTCAAGCAACTGACTGGTTGTACCGGACTCCTCACCCTGATCTAACTCAGGAAGGGGCAAGAAGTTGACCTCCAACAAACGGTTCCTGTGCACCACTCTGGTGTGCCCCTCTGCATCCTGAATCTTGTAGACGTGGCTATTGGGGTTGACACCGACAACCGTGTACACTCCGTTCTCCCATTTGTCAGCCAACTTTCTCTTCCCTCGCTCACTCTGGTTCGCAACCAAAACACGATCCCCGACAGACAGGACAATGCCCTTGGCGTGTCTGTTGTACTGTCGCGCCTGATGCTGCTGCTCAGCCGTGGAGTGCTTCTGAGCGATCTCCATTGCACTCCTTAGACAGGAAAGCAGAGACTGAGCATAAGGGTCATAGTCAACAACGTGAGGATCATGCAAAACCTGCCTGAACATAACATCCACCGGCAGTCTTGGGACACGCCCATACATCAGGAAGAAAGGTGCATAACCCGTGGTCTCGTGAACAGTGGCATTGTACGCGAGCGTGAGAGAATGGATCTGCTGAGGCCACTGTTGCTTCTGCTGAAGCGGAAGGGAACGGAGCATATTCCCCATCGTGCGATTAAAACGCTCTGTCCCGCCATTACCCATAGGATGGTAGGCCGTCGTGTGGGACTTCGCTACACCCGCCAACTTGAGAAGCTCTGCAATCAGGTTACTCTCAAAGTTTGTGCCCTGGTCAGAATGTATTCTCTCTGGAAACCCGTAAACACAGAATACATGATCCCAGAGTTTCTTGGCGACCTGCTTCGCCGTCTGATTGGTGCAGGGGAACGCGTGAGCAAGCTTAGTGAAGTGGTCAGTAACCACTAAGACATCGACTGACCGCTGCTTACTGTCCTCAGCGGACCAGAAATCCATACACACAAGCTGCATCGGTGCGGAAGTTTTAATGCTCTCCAGGGGCGCGCAAGCAGCTGGCTCTGGGGTCTTCCCAAACACACATCTCCGACAGCATCTGACATATGCTCTGATATCCCTCTCCATGTCAGGCCAATAAAAACGCTGCCTTGCAAGAGAGAGAGTACGGTCCTGGCCCTGATGACCAGCGTGATCGTGGATGCCAGACAGTGCCTTGTCTTTCAGACTCAGAGGTAAAACATACTGAGACCTCCTCTGCTTGGACACTGGGTCCTTTGTCACCCTGTACAAGACACCATCATTGACTTCCAACTTCTCCCACTGTTTCAGCAGCCTGAGGACCTTCTGGTCAGCACCATGCCTCTCACGTCTCGATGGCCGCTTCCGAACAGCGACAAAGGGCAACAGCTTGGAGACGCAGGGGTCCTGCTCCTGACTCAACCTGAGCTCCTCGGTGGATAACATTGGCAGTGTATCCTGACCACCCGACAGATGCTGAACGTGCTGGACCAAACTGAGTGCTGTGAATACTGATGCATCAGGCCAGTCACATTTGGCTTGACAAAAAGCCCTGACCTCAGCTGCATCACAAGCAAACCCAGATCGCGCACTACTCACTGTTTGGGACTGGCAACTGAGTCTGAAAACATCCTGCACAGAGTCCCCCTCAACCCCGTCGGCTTCCTGAACAAGGGCCGGGTAGGGCTCCCTAAGTAGCCTCTGACTGACGGGCTTGGAAAAAGGGTCGCGACTCAAGGCATCCGCCACCACGTTTTTCTTCCCTGGCAGGTGTTTGAGATCGAAAGTGTAAGACGCCAACTTAGACACCCAGCGGATCTCAAACGCGTCAAGCTTCGGCTTCGTTAGGAGATAAGTCAGCAGATTATTATCTGTCCAAACGGTGAAGCTTTGACCCTTCAGCCAGTGGCTGAACTTTTCACAAACACTCCACTTCAGCGCCATGAACTCCAGTCTATGAGCTGGATACTTCCGCTGTGAGGCACTGAGGGACTTGCTTGCAAAACCAACAGGTCTGGCCTTGGACTCTCCTCGGGGCACTTGAGACAGCACCGCGCCGAGTCCGTCCAAAGACGCATCGACCGACAAAATGAAAGGCACCTCAAAGTCTGGATGCAAGCACCACACACTCCAGTAACATCGTCTTCAACAGATCAAATGCTTCCCCACATTCCACCGTCCAGTCTGCGGAGGTAAGCTTACGGAAGCTGCCATGGGGCTTCTTATCCTTAGCTGACCTCCCCCTCCTCTTTTGTCCAGCTGTAAGGGCGAACAGGGGCTTAGCCACGGAGGAGCAGTTCGGGAGGAAATGCTGGTAGTAAAATACCATACCAAGGAAAGATTTGATCCTACGAACAGAAGGCGTGCATCCATCACCTTCCATGAGATCCTGCACTGTCATGTTGGAGATGACCTCTACTTTGGAGGGATCGACAGACACACCTCCGCCATCAACCACGTGGCCCAAAAATCGCACCCGCTTCTGCAGCAGATGACACTTTTTCGGAGCCAGTTTCAAGTTCTTCTCCCTCAACCTCTGAAACACAGTGCGGAGCCTCGACAGAGCCTCAACCTCTGACGGCGCGAAGACAAGAAGATCATCAAGATAGCACAAAAGCTTCGTGAAGTTCAGATCCCCAAAGATCCCAATCATCATTCTCATGAAGGCTGCAGGGCTATTACAAAGGCCCTGTGGCATGCGATTGTATTCATGCAACCCAAGGGGAGTCGTGAAAGCAGTGTACTTTTTGTCATCTTCATGCATTGGGATGTTGAAGAAGCCAGAGGTGAGGTCCATCGTACTAAAGAGGCAGTTACCACCCAGCGCGGCAAGACAGTCCGACTGGTGTGGCAAGGGATGAGTGTCTTTCAAGGTCCGAGCATTCAGCCATCTGAAATCAGTGCAGATCCGAAGCCCGCCATCCTTCTTCCATACCATAACCAGCGGTGAAGCGTATGCGCTCGAGGACTTCCGGATAATCCCTTTCTCCTCCATATCAGTGAGAACCTGTCTCAACTTCTGATAGTGGGCTGGGGGAACCCTCCTGTAGGGCAAGCGAAAGGGGCGCTCATCCACCAGATGGATGCGATGTGTGTATCCTGTGACCTCGCCACAGTCCAGAGAGTCCCTGGAGAAGATGTCATGGTACTCGGTGAGCAGCTGAGTGAGCTGGGACTTGCATGCCTCACTAACCTGACAGGAGCTGAGGTCAATGTCACTGAGTCCGAGCTCTGACAAACTCCTAGCCGGCTGGACAGGGGGACAGGCACTATCTGTGGCGTTGGACTCATGCCTCCCTGCAACTGATTGCAGTCCCTGGAAAACATTAAATTCCTCAATCGCCAAGCATGGAAACACATCAGCCAACTTGCAGTTCCTTTTCAGTGTGATGGCTTTGTCAGATGGATTGACAACAGTCATGGGTACCCACCTATCACCCCAGAGCGGTGTGACAAGTCGACCTACGAGGACACTGCGTGGCATGGCCTTGGAGTCTGTCGGCTCCACAACAACAGTGCTTCCAGCTGACATAGGCACCTTAGCAGGAAGTCTGCCCCAGACTAAGTGCTCGTGCCTCGGTAAGAGTGTCACGGCCTGGGTGAGCTTAACAGTACCTATCTTCTCAGGAACTGCACCACCCCTCCAGCGCTCTACATTCGTGAACATGGACAAGAACTGTTCAACGTCAGGACTAGACGGATGTTCCTGTCTGGACGCGATGTCCCAGTACTCAGTACCACTCTTGAGTACATGGGCCACATGTTTAATGACGTTTGTGCCGACTATCAGATCATCATGCTGACCGGGCACGACCAGAGTGGGTATGACAAAGGAAACACCATAAAGCTGCATGTTGAGGTCATAAAAACCATCAGGCCTAGTCTCCAGACTACCGCAGCCAATCAAGACAATGTTCTCTTCAGGCTGCTGCTTCTCAGGTAAAACACCCCCAGAGCGGAGCTTCTCTACTGCATTTTCACTGATACTGCATGACATAGAGCCAGTATCCAACATGCCATTAAGCTGCACACTCTGGTTGACAAGAACAGGAGCATAGAACAAGTCACTGAAAGCCTGAATCCTCTGTGTCGCCTGAATGACCATACGCGAACCCTGAGGTGCTTTGGCACACTTGTCTTCATACAAGTGAGCCAGGTCGGAGACATCAGTGAGGGATACATCTACATTACCCACACCATCCCTCTCTAGGTGTGGGTTTAGTAGTTTAACGGACGAGACTGACGACCAGCTCTTCCACCAGGCTGAGAACGGAGCTGGTTGGGCGGCTGAGGGTGAGGACAGTCCCTCTTCCAATGACCAGGAGACAAACAGTTTATACATCGGTTCTCCCGGCTGCAGTGGGAAAATGTGGAGTGATCCGGAGACTTACAAACCCTGCACAGCCTCTGTGGTGCGTCTGGCACCCGCCCTGCGGCGTTAGCTGGCGGTTGAGTCAGCGTCGGTGTCCGGACTGCAGCGCTAACTGGAACCTGAGTCTGCATTGTGACCAAACGGTCTAGCAAGCTCACCAAACTCCTCATATAGTCATCACCGCCAGAGACAGGTGCGGGAGACGGTGCGGGAGACGGTGTAGGAGACTGTGCACAAAATGGTATAGGAGATGACGCATGAGCCGGGACGGGAGATGGCACCACCGGCACGGTTGTGTTCAAGTCGGGAGCCATGTCGACTACAGGGACATGAACCTGTGAATGGAACCTACGCTCTACCGCGCCTGCTTCACGTTGTCCACCTGCAGCAACACGGGACTTCCTCTCCAGCATGTGCTCATCAAGCCTCTCCTGGATCTCGCTAGCAGACCATTTCCCTGCGGACTTGAACTTAAAAACATTGGCAAGAGACTGATCTGGACAGTGTTTGATAAACATCATGCTTACCTCGTGGCTTGGCTCTTCAATACTACGGCCCTGCCACTTCAAGCATTCGTCAGCCACCTCCACTGTTTTATTAAGCCTAATCCAATACTCCATAGCGTCCTCACCTGGCTTGGGCAGCGTACTGTAAAAGTCCGCCAGGGGCATGCTCGAGTATGTGAGGTCACTAAAGTGTTGCTTCAGTACATCAAAAATAATGTGGGGGTTCGCTATGTGGTCGACAGATGTGTTGCGCAGCTTTATCCTCACCACGTCCCCTGCTTTCCCCATAAGCCTAGCTAGAATCTCATGTGACTGCTCACTAACTGGAATGGCTCGCTTCCTCAAATACAAAGTCATAAGGCTCTCCCACTCATGAACTGTAAACTTATCAGAGCTATCGCCCCTGAAAATAGGAGGCTCCCTAGCGTCTGTCTGCATTACTACTCTAACACTAGGCACTGTCTCCGAACACTGTTCAGCAGACCTAGCACTGTCTGTGTGTGTGTTTCTAAGCATTTGTGTTTCCTGCAGCTTAGCAGTGATTGACTCTCCTATCTTCTCTGCTAACCGAGTAATGAGCATGGCTAACTCACCCACTGGCTGCTCGCTGTTACCTAGCACAGCCCCTTCGCTGATACCTGGCCTGGCCTGTTCTACGTAGCGTGTGGAGGTGAACTGAGGAGTGCCAAATGTGGTCGGGTCTCTAGGTCCTGGTGCTCTGGTGTCTGGTTCCCCGCCCTCTAAGAGCTGCCCGAAACTCCTACCTACACCTAGCCGTAAACCCCCACCCACATCTAACTGGTACCCCCTCTCCATAGCACACTGGCGATCCAAAAGACCCTGATCAGCAATGTTACCCCCACCTACGTACGAACCACCCTCTGCCATGTTCCTACCTCTAACACTCAGATAAAATAAAAAATAAAATAAAAAAGTGAAAAGCTCAATTCATTTAAATAATTGAATCTAGAAATCACTAAGAGATTGAAACAATCACACACAATCAACAAATTCACCAATAGATTAATCACATATGCACATATCCAGTAGTTTAGATCAATAGATTATTCACACGAGTCCTTCAATCACATCAACATTAACTTTTTTTTCCTTTTTTTTCGTGTGTTTTTCTTCCTTCAGTATATACAAATGTCCTGTTCACAAGCCCAGTCCATGGTAACCACAGCTATGACTGTCCAGTGTCCACACAGCTCAACTCCAGTCCACTGTAACATGAGTGTACAGTCTATAGAAATACCTGAGGACGTCTGGGGCTTGATGACGACAGCAGCCTCCCGCGGCGAGCAACTGATGTCACTCTCAGAATCCAGGAGGGTCACGGCACCAATGTAACGGGGGCAGTCCTATGCTGTTCTATGCTGGTCAGCCTGCTGCATGCCCGTCACTCTCATCATTAGCTCTGCGTTGTGTTCTAGTTGGGTGGGGCCCCAGGTGTTGTGGGGGCCCTCAGTCTCTCATCATCGTCATCATCATCATGATCAAGGAAGGAGGGGGGACACACAGGACTCTATTTGGCCCACCTTGCCATTTATTTACCTGCTGCCTTGCTCGGCAGCAGCAGCAGTTTGATGTAGAGCTCGTCAGCAGCACCAGTCTCATGCAGAGCTCGTGAGCAGCAGCAGTTTGATGTAGAGCTCGGCAGCAGCAGCAGTTTGATGTAGAGCTCGGCAGCAGCACCAGTCTCATGTAGAACTCGTCAGCAGCACCAGTTTGATGTAGAGCTCGTCAGCAGCAGCAGTTTGATGTAGACCTCGGCAGCAGCAGCAGTTTGATGTAGAGCTCGTCAGCAGCACCAGTCTCATGCAGAGCTCGTGAGCAGCAGCAGTTTGATGTAGAGCTCGTCAGTAGCAGCAGTGTGGTGTAGAGCTCGTCGGCAGTAGCAGTTTGGTGTAGAGCTCGTCAGTAGCAGCAGTGTGGTGTAGAGCTCGTCGGCAGTAGCAGTTTGGTGTAGAGCTCGTCAGTAGCAGCAGCGTGGTGTAGAGCTCGTCAGTAGCAGCAGTGTGGTGTAGAGCTCGTCGGCAGTAGCAGTTTGGTGTAGAGCTCGTCAGTAGCAGCAGTGTGGTGTAGAGCTCGTCAGTAGCAGTGTGGTGTAGAGCTCGTCGGCAGTAGCAGTTTGGTGTAGAGTGTAACGGGGGCAGTCCTATGCTGTTCTATGCTGGTCAGCCTGCTGCATGCCCGTCACTCTCATCATTAGCTCTGCGTTGTGTTCTAGTTGGGTGGGGCCCCAGGTGTTGTGGGGGCCCTCAGTCTCTCATCATCATCATCATCATCATGATCAAGGAAGGAGGGGGGACACACAGGACTCTATTTGGCCCACCTTGCCATTTATTTTGGTTTCAAACCCTTCGACAAACGTCCAGTCCTCCAGCGGGAGCGGTGTTTCTTACGGACGTGGGGGTCGAAGTTCAACCACTGCCCGGACTCCACTCGTGTGCGTTAGAAGGAGAAACCGTCCACGGGACTCCGATGTAAGAAAGGATAAACAAGTATTTTATCCCACAGCTTGCAGTATCTTCTTACAGGGATACTCAAGGTTACGTTCTCCTCAACCAGCAAAACTGTCCTACGGTAAGAAATACGTGTGGCTCGGCTCGATTGCTGCTTGAGACTCCTCCCACAAAACAAAAATGGCCTCTCCCGCGTTCCCTCTTCCGTGTACCCACAAGACCTCTCTCTTAAAGCGACAGTACATGTATATGACGGTCGTTGGAAAACATACATAAAAGTAAATAATGACATAAAATAAAATGTAGTAAACACAAATAACAGCACACAGACAGGATTTGGTGATATTTCATACTCAAACAAAATAAAATAAAAACATTAATTTTAACCTGGTTACAAGAGCTCATCAGCAACACCAGCTTGATGTGGAGCTCGTCAGCAGCAGTATTTTGATGTAGAGCTAGTCAGTAGCAGCAGTGTGGTGTAGAGCTCGTCAGCAGCAGCAGTTTGGTGTAGAGCTCGTCAGCAGCAGCAGTGTGGTGTAGAGCTCGTCAGTAGCAGCAGTTTGGTGTAGAGCTCGTCAGCAGCAGCAGTTTGGTGTAGAGCTCGTCAGCAGTAGCAGTTTGGTGTAGAGCTCGTCAGTAGCAGCAGTGTGGTGTAGAGCTCGTCGGCAGTAGCAGTTTGGTGTAGAGCTCGTCAGTAGCAGCAGTGTGGTGTAGAGCTCGTCAGTAGCAGCAGTGTGGTGTAGAGCTCGTCGGCAGTAGCAGTTTGGTGTAGAGCTCGTCAGTAGCAGCAGTGTGGTGTAGAGCTCGTCAGTAGCAGTGTGGTGTAGAGCTCGTCGGCAGTAGCAGTTTGGTGTAGAGTGTAACGGGGGCAGTCCTATGCTGTTCTATGCTGGTCAGCCTGCTGCATGCCCGTCACTCTCATCATTAGCTCTGCGTTGTGTTCTAGTTGGGTGGGGCCCCAGGTGTTGTGGGGGCCCTCAGTCTCTCATCATCATCATCATCATCATGATCAAGGAAGGAGGGGGGACACACAGGACTCTATTTGGCCCACCTTGCCATTTATTTTGGTTTCAAACCCTTCGACAAACGTCCAGTCCTCCAGCGGGAGCGGTGTTTCTTACGGACGTGGGGGTCGAAGTTCAACCACTGCCCGGACTCCACTCGTGTGCGTTAGAAGGAGAAACCGTCCACGGGACTCCGATGTAAGAAAGGATAAACAAGTATTTCATCCCACAGCTTGCAGTATCTTCTTACAGGGATACTCAAGGTTACGTTCTCCTCAACCAGCAAAACTGTCCTACGGTAAGAAATACGTGTGGCTCGGCTCGATTGCTGCTTGAGACTCCTCCCACAAAACAAAAATGGCCTCTCCCGCGTTCCCTCTTCCGTGTACCCACAAGACCTCTCTCTTAAAGCGACAGTACATGTATATGACGGTCGTTGGAAAACATACATAAAAGTAAATAATGACATAAAATAAAATGTAGTAAACACAAATAACAGCACACAGACAGGATTTGGTGATATTTCATACTCAAACAAAATAAAATAAAAACATTAATTTTAACCTGGTTACAAGAGCTCATCAGCAACACCAGCTTGATGTGGAGCTCGTCAGCAGCAGTATTTTGATGTAGAGCTCGTCAGCAGCAGCAGTGTGGTGTAGAGCTCGTCAGTAGCAGCAGTTTGGTGTAGAGCTCGTCAGCAGCAGCAGTGTGGTGTAGAGCTCGTCAGTAGCAGCAGTTTGGTGTAGAGCTCGTCAGCAGCAGCAGTTTGGTGTAGAGCTCGTCAGCAGTAGCAGTTTGGTGTAGAGCTCGTCAGCAGCAGCAGTTTGATGTAGAGCTCGTCAGCAGCAGTATTTTGATGTAGAGCTCGTCAGTAGCAGCAGTGTGGTGTAGGGCTCGTCAGCAGCAGCAGTTTGGTGTAGAGCTCGTCAGCAGCCGTATTTTGATGGAGAGCTCATCAGTAGCAGCAGTGTGGTGTAGAGCTCGTCAGCAGTAGCAGTGCGGTGTAGAGCTCGTCAGTAGCAGCAGTTTGTTGTAGAGCTCGTCAGCAGCAGCAGCAACAGCAGCAGGAGGCTTCCAGAGAAGAGGGCGTGGTGAACGAGGGAGTAATAATCACGTGTGGAAGAAGAAAGGGGGAATGAGGAAATAGATGTTTGAATGTGAGATAAGTAAGAAGAGGTGCAGGCTGGGTCTCAGCTCGTGAGGCTGTCGTCATCTAAACTGTTTCTCTTTTTCCCACAAGTCTTCGTCAGTGCAACACTGCTGTCCCGTGTGGAGCTGAAGGGGCTCCCTGCACCACAGCTGCCCAGCTTTGGAGCTAAATACAACTAATTACCTTGTGAAGGAGAAGAGAGGGCCGTCTGTACTGTGGAGGAGAGGGTAACTCGGTCGGAGCGTGACATCTGAACTCTAGTCCTCGTTTTAAACCGGCCTGCTGTTCTGACTGCACACGTTACGTCTGAGGCGCACAACATGAGTCGTGTCAGCGCTGTGTTGTGTTGCCTCCGACTACTGGGAATGTCCGGGAAGACTACGGGGCTCATGTGTCTCCATTTAGGAAGTCCTAATGCTCCTGGTTTGACCCTGACACACACGCACGCCAACGCGCACACTGACATGTTCCTTTACCGCGACAATCAGCGCTGTGTGTGTGTGTGTGTGTGTGTGTGTGTGTGTGTGTGTGTGTGTGTGTGTGTGTGTGTGCGATACAAACGTTGGATATGTGTGCCATCTACAGGTTGATTAGTGTTACTACAGCGTCCTGTCCTAATGCCACATGGACACTGGAGGATTTCTCTTTGTATACTGGACTGTGGACTGGGACTGGATGGTAGGTGATAGGTTTTTGGTCAACTTAGCTCCACCTAATTAACCTCTGTACCTTTAGTACATCACACATTAAAGCTACAATCAGGAATATTTTACTTTATATTTTACTTGAAATGTTTCCTATGTTGATGCTGCTCTTCTACCAGCTTGATCTGTCATAAGCCTCTCAAATGTGTTGTCTTCAATAAACACGATTTGAAAACAGTGTTCAGGTGTTCTCCTGTGTTGCTGGCCAAGAGGACGGCACAACACAGGAGAGCTAACCCGCCAGACCAGGACTCCACAGTCTACACCATCTACAGACCAGGACTCCACAGTCTACACCATCTACAGACCAGGACTCCACAGTCTACACCATCTACAGACCAGGACTCCACAGTCTACACCATCTACAGACCAGGACTCCACAGTCTACACCATCTACAGACCAGGACTCCACAGTCTACACCATCTACAGACCAGGACTCCACAGTCTACACCATCTACAGACCAGGACTCCACAGTCTACACCATCTACAGACCAGGACTCCACAGTCTACACCATCTACAGACCAGGACTCCACAGTCTACACAATCTACAGGCCAGGACTCCACAGTCTACACCATCTACAGACCAGGACTCCACAGTCTACACCATCTACAGACCAGGACTCCACAGTCTACACCATCTACAGACCAGGACTCCACAGTCTACACCATCTACAGACCAGGACTCCACAGTCTACACCATCTACAGACCAGGACTCCACAGTCTACACCATCTACAGACCAGGACTCCACAGTCTACACCATCTACAGGCCAGGACTCCACAGTCTACACCATCTACAGACCAGGACTCCACAGTCTACACCATCTACAGACCAGGACTCCACAGTCTACACCATCTACAGACCAGGACTCCACAGTCTACACCATCTACAGACCAGGACTCCACAGTCTACACCATCTACAGACCAGGACTCCACAGTCTACACCATCTACAGACCAGGACTCCACAGTCTACACCATCTACAGACCAGGACTCCACAGTCTACACCATCTACAGACCAGGACTCCACAGTCTACACTATCTACAGACCAGGACTCCACAGTCTACACCATCTACAGACCAGGACTCCACAGTCTACACCATCTACAGACCAGTGGCCACTCTTTCAGGGATGAGGATGTGCACATCCTTAATAGGGAGGAACACTGGTTTGAACGGGAAGTCAAAGAGGCCATCTATGTTAAGAGGGAACGACCATCCCTGAACCGAGGGGGGGGGGGGTAAGAGTACATCTGTCACCACCTTACACAATGCTGTGATTACACCATTTCCCAATCCTCTGTGAATAGTACACATGGCCATGTAACTCTAGTTAATTGTCACACCATATTTGTATATGAAACTGGTCGTTGGTTTGGGTCGTTATGCCGCTGTATTGTTTATAAGGGTGGAGACACCTGCAGTCACTGTATTGTTTATAAGGGTGGAGACACCTGCAGTCACTGTATTGTTTATAAGGGTGGAGACACCTGCAGTCACTGTATTGTTTGTAAGGGTGGGGGTACCTGCAGTCCCTGTGTTGTTTATAAGGGTGGGGTACCTGCAGCCACTGTGTTGTTCATAAGGGTGGGGTACCTGCAGTCACTGTGTTGTTCATAAGGGTGGGGTACCTGCAGTCACTGTATTAATTATAAGGGTGGGGACACCTGCAGTCACTATATTGTTTATAAGGGTGGGGACACCTGCAGTCACTATATTGTTTATAAAGGTGGGGTACCTGCAGTCACTGTGTTGTTCATAAGGGTGGGGTACCTGCAGTCACTGTGTTGTTCATAAGGGTGGGGTACCTGCAGTCACTGTGTTGTTCATAAGGGTGGGGACACCTGCAGTCGCTGTATTGTTTATAAGGGTGGGGGTACCTGCAGTCACTGTATTGTTTATAAGGGTGGGGGTACCTGCAGTCACTGTATTGTTTATAAGGGTGGGGTACCTGCAGTCACTGTGTTGTTCATAAGGGTGGGGTACCTGCAGCCACTGTGTTGTTCATAAGGGTGGGGTACCTGCAGTCACTGTGTTGTTCATAAGGGTGGGGTACCTGCAGTCACTGTGTTGTTCATAAGGGTGGGGACACCTGCAGTCACTGTGTTGTTCATAAGGGTGGGGTACCTGCAGCCACTGTGCTGTTCATAAGGGTGGGGTACCTGCAGTCACTATATTGTTTATAAGGGTGGGGTACCTGCAGTCACTGTGTTGTTCATAAGGGTGGGGTACCTGCAGTCACTGTGTTGTTCATAAGGGTGGGGACACCTGCAGTCGCTGTATTGTTTATAAGGGTGGGGTACCTGCAGTCACTGTATTGTTTATAAGAGTGGGGACACCTGCAGTCGCTGTGTTGTTTATAAGGGTGGGGACACCTGCAGTCACTGTATTGTTTATAAGGGTGGGGACACCTGCAGTCACTGTATTGTTTATAAGGGTGGGGACACCTGCAGTCACTGTATTGTTTATAAGGGTGGGGACACCTGCAGTCACTGTGTTGTTCATAAGGGTGGGGTACCTGCAGTCACTGTATTGTTTATAAGGGTGGGGACACCTGCAGTCACTGTGTTGTTCATAAGGGTGGGGTACCTGCAGCCACTGTGTTGTTCATAAGGGTGGGGTACCTGCAGTCACTGTGTTGTTCATAAGGGTGGGGTACCTGCAGCCACTGTGTTGTTCATAAGGGTGGGGTACCTGCAGTCACTGTGTTGTTCATAAGGGTGGGGTACCTGCAGCCACTGTGTTGTTCATAAGGGTGGGGACACCTGCAGTCACTGTATTGTTTATAAGGGTGGGGTACCTGCAGTCACTGTGTTGTTCATAAGGGTGGGGTACCTGCAGCCACTGTGTTGTTCATAAGGGTGGGGTACCTGCAGTCACTGTGTTGTTCATAAGGGTGGGGTACCTGCAGCCACTGTGTTGTTCATAAGGGTGGGGTACCTGCAGTCACTGTGTTGTTCATAAGGGTGGGGTACCTGCAGTCACTGTGTTGTTCATAAGGGTGGGGACACCTGCAGTCACTGTGTTGTTCATAAGGGTGGGGTACCTGCAGCCACTGTGCTGTTCATAAGGGTGGGGTACCTGCAGTCACTATATTGTTTATAAGGGTGGGGTACCTGCAGTCACTGTGTTGTTCATAAGGGTGGGGTACCTGCAGTCACTGTGTTGTTCATAAGGGTGGGGACACCTGCAGTCGCTGTATTGTTTATAAGGGTGGGGTACCTGCAGTCACTGTATTGTTTATAAGGGTGGGGACACCTGCAGTCACTGTGTTGTTTATAAGGGTGGGGACACCTGCAGTCGCTGTGTTGTTTATAAGGGTGGGGACACCTGCAGTCGCTGTATTGTTTATAAGGGTGGGGACACCTGCAGTCACTGTGTTGTTCATAAGGGTGGGGTACCTGCAGCCACTGTGCTGTTCATAAGGGTGGGGTACCTGCAGTCACTATATTGTTTATAAGGGTGGGGTACCTGCAGTCACTGTGTTGTTCATAAGGGTGGGGTACCTGCAGTCACTGTGTTGTTCATAAGGGTGGGGACACCTGCAGTCGCTGTATTGTTTATAAGGGTGGGGTACCTGCAGTCACTGTATTGTTTATAAGGGTGGGGTACCTGCAGTCACTGTATTGTTTATAAGAGTGGGGACACCTGCAGTCACTGTGTTGTTTATAAGGGTGGGGACACCTGCAGTCGCTGTATTGTTTATAAGGGTGGGGTACCTGCAGTCGCTGTATTGTTTATAAGGGTGGGGTACCTGCAGTCACTGTGTTGTTCATAAGGGTGGGGTACCTGCAGCCACTGTGTTGTTCATAAGGGTGGGGTACCTGCAGCCACTGTGCTGTTCATAAGGGTGGGGTACCTGCAGCCACTGTGTTGTTCATAAGGGTGGGGTACCTGCAGTCACTGTGTTGTTCATAAGGGTGGGGTACCTGCAGTCACTGTGTTGTTCATAAGGGTGGGGACACCTGCAGTCACTGTGTTGTTCATAAGGGTGGGGTACCTGCAGCCACTGTGCTGTTCATAAGGGTGGGGTACCTGCAGTCACTATATTGTTTATAAGGGTGGGGTACCTGCAGTCACTGTGTTGTTCATAAGGGTGGGGTACCTGCAGTCACTGTGTTGTTCATAAGGGTGGGGACACCTGCAGTCGCTGTATTGTTTATAAGGGTGGGGTACCTGCAGTCACTGTATTGTTTATAAGGGTGGGGTACCTGCAGTCACTGTATTGTTTATAAGAGTGGGGACACCTGCAGTCGCTGTGTTGTTTATAAGGGTGGGGACACCTGCAGTCACTGTATTGTTTATAAGGGTGGGGACACCTGCAGTCACTGTGTTGTTCATAAGGGTGGGGTACCTGCAGCCACTGTGTTGTTCATAAGGGTGGGGTACCTGCAGTCACTGTGTTGTTCATAAGGGTGGGGTACCTGCAGCCACTGTGTTGTTCATAAGGGTGGGGTACCTGCAGTCACTGTGTTGTTCATAAGGGTGGGGTACCTGCAGCCACTGTGTTGTTCATAAGGGTGGGGACACCTGCAGTCACTGTATTGTTTATAAGGGTGGGGTACCTGCAGTCACTGTGTTGTTCATAAGGGTGGGGTACCTGCAGCCACTGTGTTGTTCATAAGGGTGGGGTACCTGCAGTCACTGTGTTGTTCATAAGGGTGGGGTACCTGCAGCCACTGTGTTGTTCATAAGGGTGGGGTACCTGCAGTCACTGTGTTGTTCATAAGGGTGGGGTACCTGCAGTCACTGTGTTGTTCATAAGGGTGGGGACACCTGCAGTCACTGTGTTGTTCATAAGGGTGGGGTACCTGCAGTCACTGTGTTGTTTATAAGGGTGGGGACACCTGCAGTCACTGTGTTGTTTATAAGGGTGGGGACACCTGCAGTCGCTGTATTGTTTATAAGGGTGGGGTACCTGCAGTCACTGTGTTGTTCATAAGGGTGGGGACACCTGCAGTCACTGTGTTGTTCATAAGGGTGGGGTACCTGCAGTCACTGTGTTGTTTATAAGGGTGGGGACACCTGCAGTCACTGTGTTGTTTATAAGGGTGGGGACACCTGCAGTCGCTGTATTGTTTATAAGGGTGGGGTACCTGCAGTCGCTGTATTGTTTATAAGGGTGGGGACACCTGCAGTCACTGTGTTGTTCATAAGGGTGGGGTACCTGCAGCCACTGTGCTGTTCATAAGGGTGGGGTACCTGCAGTCACTATATTGTTTATAAGGGTGGGGTACCTGCAGTCACTGTGTTGTTCATAAGGGTGGGGTACCTGCAGTCACTGTGTTGTTCATAAGGGTGGGGACACCTGCAGTCGCTGTATTGTTTATAAGGGTGGGGTACCTGCAGTCACTGTATTGTTTATAAGGGTGGGGTACCTGCAGTCACTGTATTGTTTATAAGAGTGGGGACACCTGCAGTCACTGTGTTGTTTATAAGGGTGGGGACACCTGCAGTCGCTGTATTGTTTATAAGGGTGGGGTACCTGCAGTCGCTGTATTGTTTATAAGGGTGGGGTACCTGCAGTCACTGTGTTGTTCATAAGGGTGGGGTACCTGCAGCCACTGTGTTGTTCATAAGGGTGGGGTACCTGCAGCCACTGTGCTGTTCATAAGGGTGGGGTACCTGCAGCCACTGTGTTGTTCATAAGGGTGGGGTACCTGCAGTCACTGTGTTGTTCATAAGGGTGGGGTACCTGCAGTCACTGTGTTGTTCATAAGGGTGGGGACACCTGCAGTCACTGTGTTGTTCATAAGGGTGGGGTACCTGCAGCCACTGTGCTGTTCATAAGGGTGGGGTACCTGCAGTCACTATATTGTTTATAAGGGTGGGGTACCTGCAGTCACTGTGTTGTTCATAAGGGTGGGGTACCTGCAGTCACTGTGTTGTTCATAAGGGTGGGGACACCTGCAGTCGCTGTATTGTTTATAAGGGTGGGGTACCTGCAGTCACTGTATTGTTTATAAGGGTGGGGTACCTGCAGTCACTGTGTTGTTTATAAGGGTGGGGACACCTGCAGTCACTGTATTGTTTATAAGGGTGGGGACACCTGCAGTCACTGTGTTGTTTATAAGGGTGGGGACACCTGCAGTCGCTGTATTGTTTATAAGGGTGGGGACACCTGCAGTCACTGTGTTGTTTATAAGGGTGGGGACACCTGCAGTCGCTGTATTGTTTATAAGGGTGGGGTACCTGCAGTCGCTGTATTGTTTATAAGGGTGGGGTACCTGCAGTCACTATATTGTTTATAAGGGTGGGGTACCTGCAGTCACTGTGTTGTTCATAAGGGTGGGGTACCTGCAGTCACTGTGTTGTTCATAAGGGTGGGGACACCTGCAGTCGCTGTATTGTTTATAAGGGTGGGGTACCTGCAGTCACTGTATTGTTTATAAGGGTGGGGTACCTGCAGTCACTGTATTGTTCATAAGGGTGGGGTACCTGCAGTCACTGTATTGTTTATAAGAGTGGGGACACCTGCAGTCACTGTGTTGTTTATAAGGGTGGGGACACCTGCAGTCACTGTATTGTTTATAAGGGTGGGGACACCTGCAGTCACTGTGTTGTTTATAAGGGTGGGGTACCTGCAGTCACTGTATTGTTCATAAGGGTGGGGTACCTGCAGTCACTGTATTGTTTATAAGAGTGGGGACACCTGCAGTCACTGTGTTGTTTATAAGGGTGGGGACACCTGCAGTCGCTGTATTGTTTATAAGGGTGGGGTACCTGCAGTCGCTGTATTGTTTATAAGGGTGGGGTACCTGCAGTCACTGTGTTGTTCATAAGGGTGGGGTACCTCCAGCCACTGTGTTGTTCATAAGGGTGGGGTACCTGCAGCCACTGTGCTGTTCATAAGGGTGGGGTACCTGCAGCCACTGTGTTGTTCATAAGGGTGGGGTACCTGCAGTCACTGTGTTGTTCATAAGGGTGGGGTACCTGCAGTCACTGTGTTGTTCATAAGGGTGGGGACACCTGCAGTCACTGTGTTGTTCATAAGGGTGGGGTACCTGCAGCCACTGTGCTGTTCATAAGGGTGGGGTACCTGCAGTCACTATATTGTTTATAAGGGTGGGGTACCTGCAGTCACTGTGTTGTTCATAAGGGTGGGGTACCTGCAGTCACTGTGTTGTTCATAAGGGTGGGGACACCTGCAGTCGCTGTATTGTTTATAAGGGTGGGGTACCTGCAGTCACTGTATTGTTTATAAGGGTGGGGTACCTGCAGTCACTGTATTGTTTATAAGAGTGGGGACACCTGCAGTCACTGTGTTGTTTATAAGGGTGGGGACACCTGCAGTCACTGTATTGTTTATAAGGGTGGGGACACCTGCAGTCACTGTGTTGTTTATAAGGGTGGGGACACCTGCAGTCGCTGTATTGTTTATAAGGGTGGGGTACCTGCAGTCGCTGTATTGTTTATAAGGGTGGGGTACCTGCAGTCACTGTATTGTTTATAAGGATGGGGTACCTGCAGTCACTGTGTTGTTCATAAGGGTGGGGTACCTGCAGCCACTGTGTTGTTCATAAGGGTGGGGTACCTGCAGCCACTGTGCTGTTCATAAGGGTGGGGTAGCTGCAGTCGGGTGAGGCTGGAGAGGACAGTTCGATGCTGGAGGAAGGTGTGTGTCAGTAAACGGTGGGTCCAGATGACCTGATTCAACCTTCTGCGACGTTCTTACCTGGACCACTGAGCAGCACCAGAACACTTCCCCAGGCCCGGTGGGTGTAGTAAGTTCCGCGGTGTAGCTGCTTGGAGAGAAAACAGATTCTGTGTCTCGGCGGGGTCGTGTCGTGTCTCTGTTTACGTTAAAGTTGTTACAAGGTCAAAGTTCTACCATGCTGAATCCAGACCCACCTGGTTTCAGATGAAATATATCACGTAGGGAAAAGTTTACTGGGCTCCAGGCTGCTGCTTGTGACACACAGACACGCCTGAAGGGGGCAGTATATCCTAACTCATGTACAACTGCGGTTATTGTTTTATTCAAGTGGCTCCTGAACCCCTGACCAGGTGTGGCTGTAAAACAGGACCGGTACAGGGGGAAACTTTGAATATTTACCTTCAAAAAACCTGAAAGGGGATTTTGCAGATAAAACACTTTTCCTTCTTGGTTTGTAACCGGTGGACTTTTAAGTCACAGTCCTCCAGCAGGGGGCAGTATTACCCTTCAATAATAATTATTACGATCAACCTTATGAGACTAGCACTTTATTAGACGGCGTCTCAACGACATGCTGTTAAAAATATCATGTGTTATATCTGTCAAGACTCCGTGTAGTATCCTTCCTCCACATCAGCCGGGCGGAGATGCCTCCACACTCACACCAACTACACAGCACGGAGGAATGTCCCAAAGGCGACGTCCGTGAATCGACTCCTTTATCTGCTGCATCTCCTTCACCACAGTTCACCGCGCGACCCCTTTGAATGACAATGCTCGAGTAAAGGTCCCTGGCTGGGGGTCTCGGAATGACTGAATGAAGACGAGTCCGTTCAGGAGACACTCCGGCTGCAGGCGGGTCACACACACACACACACACACACACACACACACACACACACACACACACACACACACACACACTATATATATATATATATATATATATATATATATATCAAGCTAGGTGTAGGAAAAACAATACATAGCAGTACAAGCTATGCGTATATATACATACATACATACATATATATGTATGTGTGTGTGTGTGTATATATGTATGTGTGTGTGTGTGTATATATATGTGTGTGTGTGTGTGTGTGTGTGTGTGTGTGTGTATATATGTATGTCAACACGGGTTCAGGAAAAACAGTTTAATACATTGCAGTACAGGTCTGTTTCATCAGCTGCTGAAGCGTCTGTGCCGTGTCTGTGTTGATACTCCGCTACTCATTAGCTCAGCACTTACAACACCACTGACGGTGTCCGAATAAACGCTATATCTATCTATCTATCTATCTATCTATCTATCTATCTATCTATCTATCTATCTATCTATCTATCTATCTATCTATCTGTCTATCTATCTATCTATCTATCTATCTATCTATCTATCTGTCTATCTATATATTTATAGATATATAGATATATGTATCTATAGATATATGTATCTATAGATGTGTGTATATATAGATAGATAGATAGATAGATAGATAGATAGATAGATAGATAGATAGATAGATAGATAGATAGATAGATAGCCGTGTATGTGTATATATACACACACATCTATATATATACATCTATATATAGATACATGTAGATAGGTATATATATAGATGTATCTATAGGTGTGTGTGTGTGTGTGTGTATGTATGTATGTATGTATGTATGTATGTATGTATGTATGTATGTATGTAGATGTATCTATAGATATAGATATATATACATATACATATATATGTGTGTGTATATAGGTGTATATATAGATATATCTATAGATATATATAGGTATATATAGATGTATCTATAGATATAGATATATACATACATATATGTGTGTGTGTGTGTGTGTGTATGTATAGGTATATATAGATGTATCTATAGCTATAGATATATACACATATACATATACGTATATATAGATGTATCTATAGATATAGATATATACATATATATATGTGTGTGTATGTATGTATAGGTATATATAGATGTATCTATAGCTATAGATATATACACATATACATATACGTATATATAGATGTATCTATAGATATATACATATATATATATGTGCGTGTGCGTGTATATATATATATAGGTATATATATGCGGTGAACACTTACATTTAAAGTAAAACAAAAACAAAGGAGAGTCATGGGTGTGTGCGCGTGTGCGCGTGCGCGTACATACGCGCGCGCGCGTCGCCGTTCCGCCTCGGGCTCCTGAGAGGGAAAAAAAGGTTTCCATTGGAGCCAATGGGAGAGGAGCATCCAGCCCAGATGTGAGAGACTCTCTTTAACAGCCGCTCCGCTTGCCCACACGCAGCATTGTGATCGAGCAGCCGGGACGCGTCCACACAGCAGGCCGCCGCAGGTCCTCTGCACAGCCCCACTCGCAGCACCCACGTCCACGGTGGACTGACTTCCTGTCCCGCGGAGGGCTGCCGTCCACGATGAGCGCCGGACAGACGTACGAGAAGAAGATAGCGGGTATTCTGACGGAGCTCCCCGGATCTATGAGCTGCCACGCCAGCAAGGACTCCCCCACTCTGCCCGAGTCCTCCGTCACGGACATGGGCTTCTACAGCGGCCAGACGGCCCACGGCCACCACGAGTACTACCAGAGCCAGTACGGACAGCCCATGAACTCCTACCACCACCAGTTTAACCTGAACGGAATGGGAGGTGGTGGTTCCTACCCCACCAAATCTGAATACCCCTACACAAATACCTACAGACAATACGGACATTACAACAGAGACCATCTGCAAGCTTCACCTCCGAGCTCAGGTAAACCCGCACAGCCCTCACCTGCACGCACGCTCGCTCACGGGACGTGTGTATTTCCAGCCGTCCGAGTCTGGACGTGCTGTTGATCTGGATGTGGTGTTTAGGTGGATGTGGTGTTGAGCAGACCAGACCTCGCATGGCGCCGCAGTATAAACCGAATAAGTGCCCATGAGGAGACACATGGCGGACAGTCTTATTTTGGACTTTTTACAGAATTTTCTGGGGAAATATTTGCGTACAAGTCATTGATAGTACAAGTCAGTGATACTACGGGTCAGTGATAGTACAAGTCAGTGATAGTACAGGTCAGTGATAGTACAAGTCGGTGATAGTATGGGTCAGTGATAGTACAAGTCAGTGATAGTACATGTCAGTGATAGTACAAGTCAGTGATAGTACAAGTCAGTGATACTACGGGTCAGTGATAGTACAAGTCGGTGATAGTACAAGTCGGTGATAGTACAAGTCAGTGATAGTACAAGTCGGTGATAGTACGGGTCAGTGATAGTACAAGTCGGTGATAGTACAAGTCGGTGATAGTACAAGTCAGTGATAGTACAGGTCAGTGATAGTACAAGTCAGTGATAGTACGGGTCAGTGATAGTACAAGTCGGTGATAGTACAAGTCAGTGATAGTACGAGTCAGTGATAGTACAAGTCGGTGATAGTACAAGTCAGTGATAGTACAAGTCAGTGATAGTACAAGTCGGTGATAGTACAAGTCAGTGATAGTACGAGTCAGTGATAGTACAAGTCGGTGATAGTACAAGTCAGTGATAGTACAAGTCAGTGATAGTACAAGTCGGTGATAGTACGGGTCAGTGATAGTACAAGTCAGTGATAGTACAAGTCAGTGATAGTACAAGTCGGTGATAGTACAAGTCGGTGATAGGAGATGCAGAACACGTGTTGAAAAGGCATGTCAGACACAGAAACATCCAGAATATAACCAGACCCCCGGCGCACGTCTCCTCTCAACACACGTGTGTGGTGAATGTGAGCGGTGTGGTGCCATGATACCCTGGCGTGCGCCCGGCCTGGCTCTCGCGCGTGAGAGGAGTCTGGTGTCCAGCCGGGGCGCACCAGTGTGGACAGCTAACAGGTGTAACTCCTCCTCGTTACCTGCTTTGTCCTGTCTTGTCCCCCGAGCAGCAGCTGCGTGTCTGCGTCAGCGTCATCGCGAGGAGCATCAACCTCTCCTCTCGGTCTGCTCCGCAGCTCCTCTCGGTGTGCTCCGCAGCTCCTGTCGGTCTGCCGCGCAGCTCCTGTCGGTCTGCTCCGCAGCTCCTGTCGGTCTGCTCCGCAGCTCCTGTCGGTCTGCTCCGCAGCTCCTCTCGGTGTGCTCCGCATCTCCTCTCGGTGTGCTCCGCAGCTCCTGTCGGTCTGCTCCGCAGCTCCTGTCGGTGTGCCCCGCAGCTCCTCTCGGTGTGCCGCGCAGCTCCTCTCGGTGTGCCCCGCAGCTCCTGTCGGTGTGCCCCGCAGCTCCTCCAAATGTTTCATGCGCCGCTGTGTGGGTGGGCTGTAACGCTGACGGACTGCTGCTTTTTTCTCTGCTTTCAGTAAAAGAGGAGCCCGAGCCGGAGGTCCGCATGGTGAACGGGAAGCCGAAGAAAATCCGCAAACCGCGGACCATCTACTCCAGCTACCAGCTGGCGGCGCTGCAGCGGCGCTTCCAAAAGGCGCAGTACCTGGCGCTGCCGGAGCGGGCCGAGCTGGCGGCCCAGCTCGGTCTGACCCAGACACAGGTAACCAGCGGGGGCTGTGACCTCTGACCTTTGGACCTTCACTCACACCAGGCAGCCTTGCCATCACTCAGTCCTCATCTGACGTGTAATGTGAATGGTGTGAGGTCATAACGAGGCGCGACGCCGTGTTGGCTCAGACGTGCGCTTCTGGCCTTCATCAACAGCCGCAAACAAACACACACACACACACACACACACACACACACACACACACACACACACACACACGTAGATGGCATGCTTTGTGTTCCCATGACAACGTACACATTTGGTACCAGTGTTTGCAGGTGAAGGTGTAGCCCACATTTACAGGACAGAATTGCTGTTCCGTCATACTAAATCTGAGCTGTGCCTCTGCAGGTGAAGATCTGGTTCCAGAACCGGAGGTCCAAGTTCAAGAAACTGTACAAGAACGGGGAGGTTCCTCTGGAGCACAGCCCGAACGCCAGCGACTCCATGGCCTGCAACTCGCCTCCGTCCCCGGCGCTGTGGGACGCCGGCTCCGCCCACGGCTCCTCCGTCAGCCGGCCCCCGCTGCCGCCGGCCGGCCACGGCTCGTCGCCTCCGTACCTGGAGGAGTACAACAACCACTGGTACCAGCAGGGAGCCCACCTGCAGCACCACCCGGCGCAGCACCACCCGGCCCCGCAGCCCAGCGTGGGCGCCGTTTACTGACACGGACTCCGGACAGGCGCTTTCACAGCGGACTCCGCAGAGCAAACTACCGACCCGAAAGGGACGAGGTGACTCGGTTTGGTTCCGGAAGCTCAACGCAACACGTCACTCGAACTGTGCGCGCGTGCAAGAGGATGTCGCTCAACTCGGTTTTCCGATTCGCAAAGCACATAAGGGATTCCCACCGCAGTGGCCGCGTGGTTAAAGGACGTCTGGCGTGGTTTTTAAATTATTTATCACTTCTGTTGTATTTCTTTCATCTTCTTTTGTAAATGAATATGAAACGTCTTTTTAACAAGTAGTCTAAGCAGAAACCACATGACAAACTGCAGTGGGTCCAGGCCACGTGTTCATCATATGGGTTTGCAGAGCGCGGCAGAATCTCAGGTCATATTTATATGGAAGGCTGTAAATATGTGTGTGTGTGTGTGTGTGTCTGTGTGTGTGTGTGTGTGTGTGTGTGTGTGCGTGCGTGCGTGTGCGCGCGTGTGCGTGTGTGTGCGTGTGCGTGCGTGTGCGTGTAAGCAGAACCACTATGAGATGGAAAGACTCCCACATCCTTTTTGTATCCACAGTGAGTTAGTCCACTTGTTCCCTTCTGTCCATGAATAAAGGAGTTCTTTACACGTGTGTGTCCACGGTGCTCTTTACCCTACTCTACCCTGCTCTACCCTGCTCTAACCCTACTTTACACTGCTCTAACCCTACTTTACACTGCTCTAACCCTACTTTACACTGCTCTACCCTGCTCTACCCTACCCTACCCTGCTCTACCCTGCTCTAACCCTACTTTACACTGCACTACCCTGCTCTACCCTGCCCTACCCTGCTCTACCCTGCTCTACCCTGCTCTAACCCTACTTTACACTGCCCTACCCTGTTTCTACCCTGCTCTAACCCTACTTTACCCTGACCTACCCTGCTCTACCCTGCTCTACCCTGCTCTAACCCTACTTTACACTGCACTACCCTGCTCTACCCAGCCCTACCCTGCCCTACCCCGCTCTACCCTGCTCTAACCCTACTTTACACTGCTCTACCCTGCTCTACCCTGCTCTAACCCTACTTTACACTGCTCTACCCTGCTCTACCCTGCTCTAACCCTACTTTACACTGCTCTACCCTGCTCTACCCTGCCCTACCCTGCTCTACCCTGCTCTAACCCTACTTTACACTGCACTACCCTGCTCTACCCTGCCCTACCCTGCTCTACCCTGCTCTACCCTGCTCTACCCTGCTTTACACTGCACTACCCTGCCCTACCCTGCTCTACCCTGCCCTGCTCTACCCTGCTCTAACCCTACTTTACACTGCCCTACCCTGTTTCTACCCTGCTCTAACCCTACTTTACCCTGACCTACCCTGCTCTACCCTGCTCTAACCCTACTTTACACTGCACTACCCTGCTCTACCAAGCCCTACCCTGCCCTACCCTGCTCTACCCCGCTCTACCCTGCTCTAACCCTACTTTACACTGCTCTACCCTGCTCTAACCCTACTTTACACTGCACTACCCTGCTCTACCATGCCCTACCCTGCTCTACCCCGCTCTACCCTGCTCTAACCCTACTTTACACTGCTCTACCCTGTTTCTACCCTGCTCTAACCCTACTTTACCCTGCCCTACCCTGCTCTACCCTGCTCCAACCCTAATTTACACTGCTCTACCCTGCTCTAACCCTACTTTACACTGCCCTACCCTGCTCTACCCTGCTCTAACCCTACTTTACACTGCCCTACCCTACCCTGCCCTACCCTGCTCTACCCTGCTCTAACCCTACTCTACCCTGCTCTACCCTGCTCTAACCCTACTTTACACTGCTCTACCCTGCTCTAACCCTACTTTACACTGCCCTACCCTGCTCTACCCTGCTCTAACCCTACTTTACCCTGCTCTACCCTGCTCTAACCCTACTTTACACTGCTCTACCCTGCTCTAACCCTACTTTACACTGCCCTACCCTGCTCTACCCTGCTCTAACCTTACTTTACACTGCTCTACCCTGCTCTAACCCTACTCTACCCTGCTCTACCCAGCTCTAACCCTACTTTACACTGCACTACCCTGCCCTACCCTGCCCTACCCTGCTCTACCCCGCTCTACCCTGCTCTAACCCTACTTTACACTGCTCTACCCTGCTCTAACCCTACTTTACACTGCCCTACCCTGCTCTACCCTGCTCTAACCCTACTTTACACTGCCCTAACCTACCCTACCCTGCTCTACCCTGCTCCACCCTGCTCTACCCTGCTCTACCCTGCCCTACCCTGCCCTACCCTGCTCTACCCTGCTCTAACCCTACTTTACCCTGCCCTACCCTGCCCTACCCTGCTCTACCCTGCTCTAACCCTACTTTACCCTACCCTACCCTGCTCTACCCTGCCCTACCCTGCTCTAACCCTATTTTACACTGCTCTACCCTGCTCTACCCTGCCCTACCCTGCTCTACCCTTTCATACCCTTCTCTACCCTGCCCTACCCTACTCTACCCTATCCTATCCTGCTCAACCCTGCTCTAACCCTACTTTACCCTGTTCTACCCTGCTCTACCGTGCTCTAACCCTACTTTACCCTACTCTAACCCTACTTTACCCTAATCTAACCTGACTCTATCCTGCTCTATCCCTATTTTACCCTGCCCTCCCTGCTCTAACCCTACTCTACCCTAATCTAACCCTACTCTAACCTTACTCTAACCCTACTTTACCCTGCTCTAACCCTAATTTACCCCACTTTAATCCTACTTTACCATGGTCTAACCCTATTTAACCATGCTCTAACCCTACTTTACCCTGCTCTAACCCTAATTTACCCCACTCTAACCCTACTTTACCATGCTCTAAACCTACTTTACCCTGCTCTAACCCTACTTTACCCTGCTCTAACCCTACTTTACCTTATTCTAATCCTACCTTACCCTGCTCTAACCCTACTTTACCCCGCTCTAACTCTACTTTACCCTACTCTAACCCTACTTCACGTTGCTCTAACCCTACTTTACCTTATTCTAATCCTACTTTACCCAGCTCTAACTCTACTTTACCCTGTTCTAACCCTATTTTACCATGCTCTAACCCTACTTTACCCTGTTCTAACCCTACTTTACCCCACTCTAGCCCTACTTTACCGTGCTCTAAACCTACTTTACCCTGCTCTAACCCTACTTTACCCTGCTCTAACCCTACTTTAGTCTGCTCTAACCCTACTTTACCCTGCTCTAACCCTACTTTACTCTACTCTAACCCTACTTTACCGTGCTCTAACCCTACTTTGCCTTATTCTAATCCTACGTTACCCTGCTCTAACCCTACTTTACCCTACTCTAACCCTACTTTACCCTGCTCTAACCCTACTTTACCCTGCTCTAACCCTACTCTAACCCTACTTTACCCTGCTCTAACCCTACTTTACGTTATTCTAATCCTAGTTTACCCTGCTCTAACCCTACCTTACCCTGCTCTAACCCTACTTTACCCTACTCTAACCCTACTTTACCCTACTCTAACCCTACTTTACTCTTCTCTAACCCTACTTTACCCTACTCTAACCCTACTTTACCCTACTCTAACCCTACCTTACCCTGCTCTAACCCTACTTTACCTTATCCTAACCCTACTTTACCCTGCTCTAACTCTACTTTACCTTACTCTAACCCTACTTTACCCTACTCTAACCCTACTTTACTCTACTCTAACCCTACTTTACCCTACTCTAACCCTACTTTACCCTACTCTAACCCTACCTTACCCTGCTCTAACCCTACTTTACCCTATTCTAATCCTACTTTACCCTGCTCTAACCCTACTTTACCCTGCTCTAAACCTTCCATGTGCATGATGTTCTTTTAAAAGCACGACGCCCTGTGACTGCGCTTAATTCAATTGCAAATTTATATTTACAATTTATATTTTTAAATTAATATTCACAATTAAATCAACCAACACCCACGTGTTGTTACGAGTCATTCAACCTTGGTTTTTATTTTTACTGGAGGGAAAGAAAAAGGGTTCAGCATAACACCCCAAGCTCCCCCTTCTCTTCTCTTTTGTGGGAAACGAAGAAGAAATAAATACACCAGAGAGAAAAGGGAAACACACACACACACACACACACACACACACACACACACACACACACACACACACACACACACACACGCACGCACAAGCACACACACACAAGTTGGACATTTGTTTTAAAGACTTTGTTACATTTACTGTGATTGTTTTTCTTTTCGCTCCTCGTTGTTTACAGCACACACGAGCTTTTGTGTTTAATCTGTTTAACAACACGATTTTGTTTAAGAACAAGATTTTGTTTTAAAACACGATTTTGTTTAAAAACATGATTTTGTTTAATAACAGGATTTTGTTTAATAACAGTATTTTGTTTAATAACAAGATTTTTTTAAAACGATTTTTTAAAAACAGGATTTTGTTTAATAACAGGATTTTGTTTAATAACAAGATTTTGTTTAATAACAAGAGTTTGTTTACAAACAGGATTTTGATTAAAAGCAAGAGTTTGTTTAATAACAGGATATTGTTTTATAACAGGATTTTGTTTAATAACAAGATTTTCTTTTAAGACGTGATTTTTTTTAAAAGCAAGATTTTGTTTAATAACGTTATTATGTTTAATAACAAGATTTGGTTTTAAAACACTATTTTGTTTAATAACAGCATATTGTTTAATAACAGGACTTTTTTTAATGACAAGATTTTGTTTAAAAACAGGATTTTGTTTAATAACAGGATTTTGTTTAATAACAAGATTTTGTTTAATAACAAGATTTTGTTCTAAAACACTATTTTATTTAATAACAGGATATTGTTTAATAACAGGATTTTGTTTAATAACAAGTTTTTGTTTAATAACAAGAGTTTGTTTAAAAACAGGATTTTGTTTAAAAGCAAGAGTTTGTTTAATAACAGTGTTTTGCTTGATAACAAGATTTTGTTTTAAAACACTATTTTGTTTAATAATAACAGGATTTTGTTTAATAACAAGATTTTGTTTTAAAACGTGATTTTTTTAAAGCAAGATTTTGTTTAATAACAGTATTTTGTTTAATAACAAGATTTTGTTTTAAAACACTATTTTGTTTAGTAACAGCATATTGTTTAATAACAGGACTGTTTTTAATAACAAGATTTTGTTTAATAACAGTATTTTGTTTAATAACAAGATTTGGTTTAAAAACAGGATTTTGTTTAATAACAGAATTTTGTTTAAAAGCAAGATTTTGTTTAATAACAAGATTTTGTTTAAAAACAGGATTTTGTTTAATAACAAGAGTTTGTTTAATAACAAGATTTTGTTTTAAAACACTATTTTGTTTAGTAACAGCATATTGTTTAATAACAGGACTGTTTTTAATAACAAGATTTTGTTTAATAACAGTATTTTGTTTAATAACAAGATTTGGTTTAAAAACAGGATTTTGTTTAATAACAGAATTTTGTTTAAAAGCAAGATTTTGTTTAATAACAGTATTTTGTTTAATAACAAGATTTTGTTTTAAAACACTATTTTGTTTAATAACAGGATTTCGTTTGACAACAGAATTTTGTTTAAAAGCAAGATTTTGCTTAATAACAGTTATTTTGTTTAATAACAGGATTTTCTTTAATAACAGGATTTTCTTTAATAACAGGATTTTGTTTAATAACAAGAGTTTGTTTAATAACAGGATTTTGTTTAATAACAAGAGTTTGTTTAATAACAAGAGTTTGTTTAATAACAGGATTTTCTTTAATAACAGGATTTTGTTTAATAACAAGATTTTGTTTAAAAACAGGATTTTGTTTAATAACAAGAGTTTGTTTAATAACAAGATTTGTTTAATAACAGGATTTTGTTTGATAGCAAGTTTGTTTAATAACAATATTTTGTTTAATAACAGGATTTTGTTTAATAACAATATATTTTTAATAACACGATTTTGTTTAATAACAGGATTTTGTTAAATAAGATTTTGTTTAATAACAGGATTTTCTTTAATAACAGGATTTTCTTTAATAACAAGATACTGTTTAAAAACAGGATTTTGTTTAGTGACAAGAGTTTGTTCAATGACAAGATTTTGTTTAATAAAACGATTTTACTTAAAAACGGGATTTTAGTTAAAAACAGGATTTTGTTTAAAAACAGGATTTTAGTTCAAAACAAGATTTTGTTTTTAAAAAGGGTTTTGTTTAAAACCGGGATTTTGTTTAAAACCAGGATTCTGTTTAAAAACAGGATTTTGTTTAAAAACAGGATTTTGTTTAAAACCAGGATTTTAGTTCAAAATAACATTTTGTTTAAAAACAGGATTTTGTTTAAAACCAGGATTCTGTTTAAAACCAGGATTCTGTTTAAAAACAGGATTTTGTTTAAAAACAGGATTTTGTTTAAAACCAGGATTTTGTTTAAAACCAGGCTTTGAGCGCTGATGAATCATGCAGTGGTGTGTAGATGATAAAATATTCCTCCATATTTGCTATGTTCTCATCTGAGGGTTGTTGCTAAAATAAGATTTAATAAGATAAACAACAACAAATAAATACGAACTCCAACAAGCGGATAGCTGCACCTTTTTACCTTCTGCACCGGAAATGCCTTTCTTTTTTAAATTTGATATTTTTAACGTGTACAGACAAACGTACTAATGTAACAATATCTTAGTTTTTAAAAAGTAATTAAGCTCTTGGTGATTATTAATCAAATTTTTTCAATCAAACATAGCTCTATATTTACATTATAATTACGATTGCCGTTTTTTTAATTAATTCTTTTTTGTCTTCATCTTTTCTTTTTTTTTAAGATTTATTTATTGACAACGCACCATACAACTACAGGTCGTTTTTGTTTTAAGTACAAAATACAAAAACAGGAAACAGAGAGGACAGAGAGAAAGACAGAGAGAAAGACAGGGAGAAAGAGAGAGACAGTGATAATTTTTAATTTTAAAGCAAGCCTTTATTTAACAAAAAAAATTTCTAGACATATAAACAATACTTGTCAAAGTAGAAACACTCAATAAGCATATTTTAACAATCCCAAAAAACAATCATTCAACAACAACAACTCAAACAATAAAAAAAAACAGGTAAGACCCCTTTTATCCAAGCTCTGCAGAAAAAACAGCTCATCCTTTATGGTGGAACACAGCAGCCCTGTATAACACCACACAGTTGTGAATGTGCCAAGATTTTCCATTGCCTTGTAATAATTGAAGTCTACGCTTCAATTATTACAAGACAGAGAGAGAGACAGAGAGAAAGACAGAGAGAGAGACTGAGAGACAGACAGAGAGAAAGACAGAGAGAGACAGAGAGAAAGACAGAGAGAGAGACAGAAAGAGAGACAGAGAATTTGAATTTTAAAGCAAGTCTTTATTTAACAAAAAAATTAACCAAAAACAGACTTGAAATCTTTCTAAACATGAACAATACATGTCAAAGTACAAAAACTCAATAAGCATCTTTTAACAATCCCAAAAAACAATCAGAGAGAGAGACAGAGAGAGAGAAAAACAGACAGGGAGAAAGACGGAGAGAAAGACAGAGAGAGAGACGGAGAGACAGAGACAGAGACAGAGAAAGACAGAGACTACGGACCATATTTACACCCTACACACCTTCATAATGACAATGTGAATCAAGCCAAAAATTGAAAAATATTTGCTTGTTTTATTGACTTCAAAAAAGCTTTCGACTCTATTTGGCATGAAGGACTGTACTATAAACTTTTACAAAGTGGTGTAGGGGGTAAAGTGTATGACATAATAAAGTCAGGGTATTCGGACAACAAATGTGCAGTTAAGATTGGAGACAAGCACACTGAGTTCTTCACTCAGACTAGAGGGGTTAGACAGGGCTGTGGAATTAGCCCGACACTGTTTAATATACACTACCGTTCAAAAGTTTGGGATCACCCAAACAATTTCGTGTTTTCCATGAAAAGTCACACTTATTCACCACCATATGTTGTGAAATGAATAGAAAATAGAGTCAAGACTTTGACAAGGTTAGAAATAATGATTTGTATTTGAAATAAGATTTTTTTTACATCAAACTTTGCTTTCGTCAAAGAATCCTCCATTTGCAGCAATTACAGCATTGCAGACCTTTGGCATTCTAGCTGTTAATTTGTTGAGGTAATCTGGAGAAATTGCACCCCACGCTTCCAGAAGCAGCTCCCACAAGTTGGATTGGTTGGATGGGCACTTCTTTGAGCAGATTGAGTTTCTGGAGCATCACATTTGCGGGGTCAATTAAACGCTCAAAATGGCCAGAAAAAGAGAACTTTCATCTGAAACTCGACAGTCTATTCTTGTTCTTAGAAATGAAGGCTATTCCATGCGAGAAATTGCTAAGAAATTGAAGATTTCCTACACCGGTGTGTACTACTCCCTTCAGAGGACAGCACAAACAGGCTCTAACCAGAGTAGAAAAAGAAGTGGGAGGCCGCGTTGCACAACTGAGCAAGAAGATAAGTACATTAGAGTCTCTAGTTTGAGAAACAGACGCCTCACAGGTCCCCAACTGGCATCTTCATTAAATAGTACCTGTTAGAGCCTGTTTGTGCTGTCCTCTGAAGGGAGTAGTACACACCGGTGTAGGAAATCTTCAAATTCTTAGCAATTTCTCGCATGGAATAGCCTTCATTTCTAAGAACAAGAATAGACTGTCGAGTTTCAGATGAAAGTTCTCTTTTTCTGGCCATTTTGAGCGTTTAATTGACCCCACAAATGTGATGCTCCAGAAACTCAATCTGCTCAAAGAAGTGCCCATCCAACCAAACCAACTTGCGGGAGCTGCTTCTGGAAGCGTGGGGTGCAATTTCTCCAGATTACCTCAACAAATTAACAGCTAGAATGCCAAAGGTCTGCAATGCTGTAATTGCTGCAAATGGAGGATTCTTTGACGAAAGCAAAGTTTGATGTAAAAAAAATCTTATTTCAAATACAAATCATTATTTCTAACCTTGTCAATGTCTTGACTCTATTTTCTATTCATTTCACAACATATGGTGGTGAATAAGTGTGACTTTTCATGGAAAACACGAAATTGTTTGGGTGATCCCAAACTTTTGAACGGTAGTGTATATATTAATGAACTGGCGGTGCAGCTGGAACAGTCTGCAGCCCCAGGACTTCCCCTGTATGACATGGAAGTAACATTTTTGCTTTATGCAGATGATCTAGTTTTGTTGTCACCAACCGCGGGTGGGCTGCAACAACTACTAGACCTGCTCGAGAACTAATGCCAGCACTGGGCCCTGGCAATAAATCCAAAAAAAGATAAAAGTAATGATTTTCCAGAAGAAGCCCAGATGTCAGGAAAATAGATACCAGTTGACTCTAGGTAGCACCACCTTAGAGCATACAATGCAGTATACTTACCTGGGTCTAATTATTACAGCATCGGGGAGTTTCAGTAGGGCAGTGAATAACCTAAAACAAAAAGCTGGCAGAGCTCTAGATGGAATTAAAAATAAATTCTTTAACATTGATATACCAATCTCCATCTGGTGCAAACTGTTTGATAGTGTAATTCTGCCCATTGCACTATATGGAAGTGAGGTATGGGGTCCACTCAGTCTTTCCAGCTACACTAGATGGGACAAGCATCCAGCAGAAACCCTACATGCTGAATTCTGCAGAATGATTCTGAAAATACAAAGGAAAACACCAAACGATGCATGTAGGGCAGAGTTAGGCCGGTTTCCATTATCGATAATTGTACAAAAAAGATCTCTAAATTTCTGGATGCACTTAAATACAAGCCCAACAAATACATTGCACTTTAAAGCTCTGAAAACCCAAGAACTGAACCCTGAAAAGAGTCCCCTGAAGCAGCTGGTTCTGAGACTCACTAACCCTTTAACAAATACTAAGACCAACCAACCTCAGGCCAGCACTGCATTCCAAACAAACATGAGGATAAATCAGACTATAAAACAAACCAACATGAGGATTAATCAGGCTAAAAAACAAACCAACATGAGGATAAATCAGACTATAAAACAAACCAACATGAGGATATATCAGCTATAAAACAAACCAACATGAGGATAAATCAGTTATAAAACAAACCAACATGAGGATAAATCAGCCATAAAACAAACCAACATGAGGATAAATCAGTAATAAAACAAACAAACATGAAGATAAATCAACTATAAAACAAACCAACATGAGGATAAGTCAGCTATAAAACAAACCAACATGAGGATAAATCAGACTATAAAAATTACAAACATGAGGATAAATAAGCTATAAAACAAACCAACATGAGGATAAATCAGCTATAAAACAAGCCAACATGAGGATAAATCAGACTATAAAACAAACAAACATGAGGATAAATCAGGAATAAAACAAGCCAACATGAGGATAAATCAGGCTATAAAACAAACCATGAGGATAAATCAGACTATAAAACAAACCAACATGAGGATAAATCCGACTATAAAACAAACCAACATGAGGATAAATCAGCTATAAAACAAACCAACATGAGGATATATCAGCTATAAAACAAACCAACATGAGGATAAATCAGACTATAAAACAAACCAACATGAGGATAAATCAGCTATAAAACAAACCAACATGAGGATAAATCAGCTATAAAACAAACCAACATGAGGATAAATCAGCTATAAAACAAACCAACATGAGGATAAATCAGCTATAAAACAAACCAACATGAGGATAAATCAGACTATAAAACAAACCAACATGAGGATAAATCAGACTATAAAACGAACCAACATGAGGATAAATCAGACTATAAAACAAACCAACATGAGGATAAATCAGCTATAAAACAAACCAACATGAGGATAAATCAGCTATAAAACAAACCAACATGAGGATAAATCAGCTATAAAACAAACAAACATGAGGATATATCAGCTATAAAACAAACAAACATGAAGATAAATCAGCTATAAAACAAACCAACATGAGGATAAATCAGCCATAAAACAAACCAACATGAGGATAAGTCAGCTATAAAACAAACCAACATGAGGATAAATCAGACTATAAAACAAACCAACATGAGGATAAATCAGCTATAAAACAAACCAACATGAGGATAAATCAGACTATAAAACAAACCAACATGAGGATAAATCGGACTATAAAACAAACCAACATGAGGATAAATCAGCTATAAAACAAACCAACATGAGGATAAATCAGCTATAAAACAAACCAACATGAGGATAAATCAGCTATAAAACAAACCAACATGAGGATAAATCAGACTATAAAACAAACCAACATGAGGATAAATCAGACTATAAAACAAACCAACATGAGGATAAATCAGCTATAAAACAAACCAACATGAGGATAAATCAGCTATAAAACAAACCAACATGAGGATAAATCGGCTATAAAACAAACCAACATGAGAATAAATCAACTATAAAACAAACAAACATGAAGATAAATCAACTATAAAACAAACAAACATGAGGATAACTCAGACTATAAAACAAACAAACATGAGGATAAATCAGGAATAAAACAAGCCAACATGAGGATAAATCAGGCTATAAAACAAACCATGAGGATAAATCAGACTATAAAACAAACCAACATGAGGATAAATCAGCTATAAAACAAACCAACATGAGGATAAATCAGCTATAAAACAAACCAACATGAGGATAAATCAGCTATAAAACAAACCAACATGAGGATAAATCAGACTATAAAACAAACCAACATGAGGATAAATCAGCTATAAAACAAACCAACATGAGGATAAATCAGCTATAAAATAAACAAACATGAGGATAAATCAGCTATAAAACAAACCAACATGAGGATAAATCAGCTATAAAACAAACCAACATGAGGATAAATCAGCTATAAAACAAACCAACATGAGGATATATCGGCTATAAAAAAAACAAACATGAAGATAAATCAGCTATAAAACAAACCAACATGAGGATAAATCAGCTATAAAACAAACCAACATGAGGATAAATCAGACTATAAAACAAACCAACATGAGGATAAATCAGCTATAAAACAAACCAACATGAGGATAAATCAGACTAACAAACCATCATGAGGATAAATCAGCTATAAAACAAACCAGCATGAGGATAAATCAGCTATAAAACAAACCAACATGAGGATAAATCAGCTATAAAACAAACCAACATGAGGATAAATCAGACTATAAAGCAAACCAACATGAGGATAAATCAGCTATAAAACAAACCAACATGAGGATAAATCAGCTATAAAACAAACCAACATGAGGATAAATCAGACTATAAAACAAACCAACATGAGGATAAATCAGCTATAAAACAAACCAACATGAGGATAAGTCAGCTATAAAACAAACCAACATGAGGATAAATCAGACTATAAAACAAACCAACATGAGGATAAATCAGCTATAAAACAAACCAACATGAGGATAAATCAGGCTATAAAACAAACCATGAGGATAAATCAGACTATAAAACAAACCAACATGAGGATAAATCAGCTATAAAACAAACAAACATGAGGATAAATCAGACTATAAAAAAAAACCAACATGAGGATAAATCAGCTATAAAACAAACCAACATGTGGATAAATCAGCTATAAAACAAACCAACATGAGGATAAATTAGACTATAAAACAAACCAATATGAGGATAAATCAGCTATAAAACAAACCAACATGAGGATAAATCAGCTATAAAACAAACCAACATGAGGATAAATCAGACTATAAAACAAACCAACATGAGGATAAATCAGCTATAAAACAAACCAACATGAGGATAAATCAGCTATAAAACAAACCAACATGAGGATAAATCAGCTATAAAACAAACCAACATGAGGATAAATCAGCTATAAAACAAACCAACATGAGGATAAATCAGCTATAAAACAAACAAACATGAGGATATATCAGCTATAAAACAAACAAACATGAAGATAAATCAGCTATAAAACAAACCAACATGAGGATAAATCAGCTATAAAACAAACCAACATGAGGATAAGTCAGCTATAAAACAAACCAACATGAGGATAAATCAGACTATAAAACAAACCAACATGAGGATAAATCAGCTATAAAACAAACCAACATGAGGATAAATCAGGCTATAAAACAAACCATGAGGATAAATCAGACTATAAAACAAACCAACATGAGGATAAATCAGCTATAAAACAAACAAACATGAGGATAAATCAGACTATAAAACAAACCAACATGAGGATAAATCAGCTATAAAACAAACCAACATGAGGATAAATCAGCTATAAAACAAACCAACATGAGGATAAATCAGCTATAAAACAAACCAACATGAGGATAAATCAGCTATAAAACATACCAACATGAGGATAAATCAGCTATAAAACATACCAACATGAGGACAAATCAGCTATAAAACAAACCAACATGAGGATAAATCAGACTATAAAACAAACCAACATGAGGATAAATCAGATTATAAAACAAACCAACATGAGGATGAATCAGCTATAAAACAAACAAACATGAGGATAAATCAGCTATAAAACCACCCGACATGAGGATAAATCAGCTATAAAACAAACCAACATGAGGATAAATCAGCTATAAAACAAACAATCATGACGATAAATCAGACTATAAAACAAACAAACATGAAGATAAATCAGCTATAAAACAAACAATCATGACGATAAATCAGACTATAAAACAAACCAACATGAGGATGAATCAGCTATAAAACAAACAAACATGAGGATAAATCAGCTATAAAACAAACCAACATGAGGATAAATCAGCTATAAAACAAACAAACATGAGGATGAATCAGCTATAAAACAAACAAACATGAGGATGAATCAGGTATAAAACAAACAAACATGAAGATAAATCAGCTATAAAACAAACCAACATGAGGAAAAATCAGCTATAAAACAAACCAACATGAGGATAAATCAGCTATAAAACAAACCAACATGAGGATAAATCAGCTATAAAACAAACCAAAATGAGGATAAATCAGCTATAAAACAAACCAACATGAGGATAAATCAGCTATAAAACATACCAACATGAGGATAAATCAGCTATAAAACAAACAAACATGAGGATAAATCAGCTATAAAACAAACAAACATGAAGATAAATCAGCTATAAAACAAACAATCATGAGGATAAATCAGATTATAAAACAAACCAACATGAGGATGAATCAGCTATAAAACAAACAAACATGAGGATGAATCAGCTATAAAACAAACCAACATGAGGATAAATCAGCTATAAAACAAACCAACATGAGGATAAATCAGCTATAAAACAAACCAACATGAGGATAAATCAGCTATAAAACAAACCAACATGAGGATAAATCAGACTATAAAACAAACCAACATGAGGATAAATCAGCTATAAAACAAACCAACATGAGGATAAATCAGCTATAAAACAAACAAACATGAGGATAAATCAGACTATAAAACAAACCAACATGAGGATAAATCAGCTATAAAACAAACCAACATGTGGATAAATCAGCTATAAAACAAACCAACATGAGGATAAATCAGACTATAAAACAAACCAACATGAGGATAAATCAGCTATAAAACAAACCAACATGAGGATAAATCAGACTATAAAACAAACCAACATGAGGATAAATCAGCTATAAAACAAACCATCATGAGGATAAATCAGACTATAAAACAAACCAACATGAGGATAAATCAGCTATAAAACAAACCAACATGAGGATAAATCAGCTATAAAACATACCAACATGAGGATAAATCAGCTATAAAGCAAACCAACATGAGGATAAATCAGCTATAAAACAAACCAACATGAGGATAAATCAGCTATAAAACAAACAAACATGAGGATAAATCAGACTATAAAACAAACCAACATGAGGATAAATCAGCTATAAAACAAACCAACATGAGGATAAATCAGCTATAAAACAAACCAACATGAGGATAAATCAGCTATAAAACAAACCAAAATGAGGATAAATTAGCTATAAAACAAACCAACATGAGGATAAATCAGCTATAAAACAAACCATCATGAGGATAAATCAGACTATAAAACAAACCAACATGAGGATAAATCAGACTATAAAACAAACCAACATGAGGATAAATCAGCTATAAAACAAACCAACATGAGGATAAATCAGCTATAAAACAAACAAACATGAGGATAAATCAGCTATAAAACAAACCAACATGAAGATAAATCAGCTATAAAACAAACCAACATGAGGATAAATCAGCTATAAAACAAACCAACATGAGGATAAATCAGCTATAAAACAAACCATCATGAGGATAAATCAGCTATAAAACAAACCAACATGAGGATAAATCAGCTATAAAACAAACCAACATGAGGATAAATCAGCTATAAAACAAACCAACATGAAGATAAATCAGCTATAAAACAAACCAACATGAGGATAAATCAGCTATAAAACAAACCAACATGAGGATAAATCAGACTATAAAACAAACAAACATGAGGATAAATCAGATATAAAACAAACCATCATGAGGATAAATCAGACTATAAAACAAACCAACATGAGGATAAATCAGCTATAAAACAAACCAACATGAGGATAAATCAGCTATAAAACATACCAACATGAGGATAAATCAGCTATAAAGCAAACCAACATGAGGATAAATCAGCTATAAAACAAACCAACATGAGGATAAATCAGCTATAAAACAAACAAACATGAGGATAAATCAGACTATAAAACAAACCAACATGAGGATAAATCAGCTATAAAACAAACCAACATGAGGATAAATCAGCTATAAAACAAACCAACATGAGGATAAATCAGCTATAAAACAAACCAAAATGAGGATAAATTAGCTATAAAACAAACCAACATGAGGATAAATCAGCTATAAAACAAACCATCATGAGGATAAATCAGACTATAAAACAAACCAACATGAGGATAAATCAGACTATAAAACAAACCAACATGAGGATAAATCAGCTATAAAACAAACCAACATGAGGATAAATCAGCTATAAAACAAACAAACATGAGGATAAATCAGCTATAAAACAAACCAACATGAAGATAAATCAGCTATAAAACAAACCAACATGAGGATAAATCAGCTATAAAACAAACCAACATGAGGATAAATCAGCTATAAAACAAACCATCATGAGGATAAATCAGCTATAAAACAAACCAACATGAGGATAAATCAGCTATAAAACAAACCAACATGAGGATAAATCAGCTATAAAACAAACCAACATGAAGATAAATCAGCTATAAAACAAACCAACATGAGGATAAATCAGCTATAAAACAAACCAACATGAGGATAAATCAGCTATAAAACAAACCAACATGAGGATAAATCAGCTATAAAACAAACCAACATGAGGATAAATCAGCTATAAAACAAACAAACATGAGGATAAATCAGCTATAAAACAAACAAACATGAGGATAAATCAGCTATAAAACAAACCAACATGAGGAACACTAACCCCAACCCTAACACTAACTCCAACTCCAACCCCAACACTAAATCCAACCCCAACACTAACCCCAACCCCAACACTAACTCCAACCCCAACACTAACCCCAACACCATCTCCAACTTCAACCCCAACACTAACTCCAACCCCAACACTAACCCCAACCCCAACACTAACTCCAACCCCAACACTAACTCCAACCCCAACACTAACCCCAACACTAACACTAACTCCAACCCCAACAATAAACACTACACTATCCCCAACCCCAACACTAACCCCAACACTAACCCCAACCCCAACACTAACTCCAACCCCAACACTAACTCCAACCCCAACCCCAACACTAACCCCAACCCTAACAATAACTCCAACTCAAACAATAATCCCTACACTAACCCCAACCACAAGCACAACACTAACCCCAACCCTAACATTAACCCCAACCCCAACGCTGACCCCCACTGCAACACTAACTCCCAGCCCAACACTAACCCCAACCCCAAACCTTACACTAACTCCAACCCCAACGATAATCCCTACACCAACCCCAACCACAAGCACAACACTAACCCCAACCCCAACACTAAATCCAACCCCAACACTAACTCCAACCCCAACACTAACTCCGACCCCAACACTAACTCCAACACTAACTCCAACCCCAACTCCAACCCAAACACTAACCCCAATACTAACACTAACCTCAACCCTAACACTAACCCGACCCTAACACTAACTCCAACTCCAACCCCAACACTAACTCCAACCCCAACACTAACCCCAACCCCAACACTAACTCCAACCCCAACACTAACTCCAACCCCAACACTAACCCCAACACTAACACTAACTCCAACCCCAACACTAGCCCCAACACTAACACTAACTCCAACCCCAACACTAACCCCAACACTAACACTAACTCCAACCCCAACACTAACCCCAACACTAACACTAACTCCAACCCCAACACTAGCCCCAACACTAACACTAACTCCAACCCCAACAATAAACACTACACTATCCCCAACCCCAACACTAACCCCAACACTAACCCCAACCCCAACACTAACTCCAACCCCAACCCCAACACTAACCCCAACCCTAACAATAACTCCAACTCAAACAATAATCCCTACACTAACCCCAACCACAAGCACAACACTAACCCCAACCCTAACATTAACCCCAACCCCAACGCTGACCCCCACTGCAACACTAACTCCCAGCCCAACACTAACCCCAACCCCAAACCTAA
>NC_079227.1:1611586-1634086 GCF_029633865.1 Lampris incognitus
CTGGGAGGACTGGGACTGACTGGAGTAACAGCCATCCCTCCTCCTGTTTGTTAACACCAATAACCACTGGGAGAACTGGGACTGACTGGAGTAACAGCCATCTCCCTCCTGTTTGTTAACACCAATAACCACTGGGAGAACTGGGACTGACTGGAGTAACAGCCATCCCCCCTCCTGTTTGTTAACACCAATAACCACTGGGAGAACTGGGACTGACTGGAGTAACAGCCCTCTCCCTCCTGTTTGTTAACACCAATAACCACTGGGAGAACTGGGACTGACTGGAGTAACAGCCATCTCCCTCCTGTTTGTTAACACCAATAACCACTGGGAGAACTGGGACTGACTGGAGTAACAGCCATCTCCCTCCTGTTTGTTAACACCAATAACCACTGGGAGAACTGGGACTGACTGGAGTAACAGCCATCCCTCCTCCTGTTTGTTAACACCAATAACCACTGGGAGAACTGGGACTGACTGGAGTAACAGCCATCCCTCCTGTTTGTTAAGACCAATAACCACTGGGAGAACTGGGACTGACTGGAGTAACAGCCATCCCTCCTGTTTGTTAACACCAATAACCACTGGGAGAACTGGGCCTGACTGGAGTAACAGCCATCCCTCCTCCTGTTTGTTAACACCAATAACACTGGGAGAACTGGGACTGACTGGAGTAACAGCCATCTCCCTCCTGTTTGATAACACCAATAACCGCTGGGAGAACTGGGACTGACTGAAGTAACAGCCATCCCTCCTGTTTGATAACACCAATAACCACTGGGAGAACTGGGACTGACTGAAGTAACAGCCATCCCTCCTGTTTGTTAACACCAATAACCACTGGGAGAACTGGGACTGACTGGAGTAACAGCCATCCCTCCTCCTGTTTGTTAACACCAATAACCACTGGGAGAACTGGGACTGACTGGAGTAACAGCCATCTCCCTCCTGTTTGTTAACACCAATAACCACTGGGAGAACTGGGACTGACTGGAGTAACAGCCATCTCCCTCCTGTTTGTTAACACCAATAACCACTGGGAGAACTGGGACTGACTGGAGTAACAGCCATCCCTCCTCCTGTTTGTTAACACCAATAACCACTGGGAGAACTGGGACTGACTGGAGTAACAGCCATCCCTCCTCCTGTTTGTTAACACCAATAACCACTGGGAGAACTGGGACTGACTGGAGTAACAGCCATCTCCCTCCTGTTTGTTAACACCAATAACCACTGGGAGAACTGGGACTGACTGGAGTAACAGCCATCTCCCTCCTGTTTGTTAACACCAATAACCACTGGGAGAACTGGGACTGACTGGAGTAACAGCCATCCCCCCTCCTGTTTGTTAACACCAATAACCACTGGGAGAACTGGGACTGACTGGAGTAACAGCCATCCCTCCTGTTTGTTAACACCAATAACCAATGGGAGAACTGGGACTGACTGAAGTAACAGCCATCCCTCCTCCTGTTTGTTAACACCAATAACCACTGGGAGAACTGGGACTGACTGGAGTAACAGCCATCCCTCCTCCTGTTTGTTAACACCAATAACCACTGGGAGAACTGGGACTGACTGGAGTAACAGCCATCTCCCTCCTGTTTGTTAACACCAATGACCACTGGGAGAACTGGGACTGACTGGAGTAACAGCCATCCCTCCTCCTGTTTGTTAACACCAATAACCACTGGGAGGACTGGGACTGACTGGAGTAACAGCCATCCCTCCTCCTGTTTGTTAACACCAATAACCACTGGGAGAACTGGGACTGACTGGAGTAACAGCCATCCCCCTCCTGTTTGTTAACACCAATAACCACTGGGAGAACTGGGACTGACTGGAGTAACAGCCATCCCCCCTCCTGTTTGTTAACACCAATAACCACTGGGAGAACGTGGACTGACTGGAGTAACAGCCCTCTCCCTCCTGTTTGTTAACACCAATAACCACTGGGAGAACTGGGACTGACTGGAGTAACAGCCATCTCCCTCCTGTTTGTTAACACCAATAACCACTGGGAGAACTGGGACTGACTGGAGTAACAGCCATCTCCCTCCTGTTTGTTAACACCAATAACCACTGGGAGAACTGGGACTGACTGGAGTAACAGCCATCCCTCCTCCTGTTTGTTAACACCAATAACCACTGGGAGAACTGGGACTTACTGGAGTAACAGCCATCCCTCCTCCTGTTTGTTAACACCAATAACCACTGGGAGAACTGGGACTGACTGGAGTAACAGCCATCCCTCCTGTTTGTTAAGACCAATAACCACTGGGAGAACTGGGACTGACTGGAGTAACAGCCATCTCCCTCCTGTTTGTTAACACCAATAACCACTGGGAGAACTGGGACTGACTGGAGTAACAGCCATCCCCCCTCCTGTTTGTTAACACCAATAACCACTGGGAGAACTGGGACTGACTGGAGTAACAGCCATCCCTCCTGTTTGTTAACACCAATAACCACTGGGAGAACTGGGACTGACTGGAGTAACAGCCATCCCTCCTGTTTGTTAACACCAACAACCACTGGGAGAACTGGGACTGACTGGAGTAACAGCCATCCCCCTCCTGTTTGTTAACACCAATAACCACTGGGAGAACTGGGACTGACTGGAGTAACAGCCATCCCTCCTCCTGTTTGTTAACACCAATAACCACTGGGAGAACTGGGACTGACTGGAGTAACAGCCATCCCTCCTCCTGTTTGTTAACACCAATAACCACTGGGAGAACTGGGACTGACTGGAGTAACAGCCATCCCCCTCCTGTTTGTTAACACCAATGACCACTGGGAGAACTGGGACTGACTGGAGTAACAGCCATCCCTCCTCCTGTTTGTTAACACCAATAACCACTGGGAGGACTGGGACTGACTGGAGTAACAGCCATCCCTCCTCCTGTTTGTTAACACCAATAACCACTGGGAGAACTGGGACTGACTGGAGTAACAGCCATCTCCCTCCTGTTTGTTAACACCAATAAGCACTGGGAGAACTGGGACTGACTGGAGTAACAGCCATCCCTCCTCCTGTTTGTTAACACCAATAACCACTGGGAGAACTGGGACTGACTGGAGTAACAGCCATCTCCCTCCTGTTTGTTAACACCAATAACCACTGGGAGAACTGGAACTGACTGGAGTAACAGCCATCCCTCCTGTTTGGTAACACCAATAACCACTGGGAGAACTGGGACTGACTGGAGTAACAGCCATCCCTCCTCCTGTTTGTTAACACCAACAACCACTGGGAGAACTGGGACTGACTGGAGTAACAGCCATCCCTCCTGTTTGTTAACACCAATAACCACTGGGAGAACTGGGACTGACTGGAGTAACAGCCATCTCCCTCCTGTTTGTCAACACCAATAACCACTGGGAGAACTGGGACTGACTGGAGTAACAGCCATCTCCCTCCTGTTTGTTAACACCAATAACCACTGGGAGAACTGGGACTGACTGGAGTAACAGCCATCCCTCCTCCTGTTTGTTAACACCAATAACCACTGGGAGAACTGGGACTGACTGGAGTAACAGCCATCCCTCCTCCTGTTTGTTAACACCAATAACCACTGGGAGAACTGGGACTGACTGGAGTAACAGCCATCCCTCCTCCTGTTTGTTAACACCAATAACCACTGGGAGAACTGGGACTGACTGGAGTAACAGCCATCCCCCCTCCTGTTTGTTAACACCAATAACCACTGGGAGAACTGGGACTGACTGGAGTAACAGCCATCCCCCCTCCTGTTTGTTAACACCAATAACCACTGGGAGAACTGGGACTGACTGGAGTAACAGCCATCCCCCCTCCTGTTTGTTAACACCAATAACCACTGGGAGAACTGGGACTGACTGGAGTAACAGCCATCTCCCTCCTGTTTGTTAACACCAATAACCACTGGGAGAACTGGGACTGACTGGAGTAACAGCCATCCCTCCTCCTGTTTGTTAACACCAATAACCACTGGGAGAACTGGGACTGACTGGAGTAACAGCCATCCCCCTCCTGTTTGTTAACACCAATAACCACTGGGAGAACTGGGACTGACTGGAGTAACAGCCATCCCCCCTCCTGTTTGTTAACACCAATAACACTGGGAGAACTGGGACTGACTGGAGTAACAGCCATCCCTCCTGTTTGTTAACACCAATAACCGCTGGGAGAACTGGGACTGACTGGAGTAACAGCCATCCCCCTCCTGTTTGTTAACACCAATAACCACTGGGAGAACTGGGACTGACTGGAGTAACAGCCATCCCCCCTCCTGTTTGTTAACACCAATAACACTGGGAGAACTGGGACTGACTGGAGTAACAGCCATCCCTCCTGTTTGTTAACACCAATAACCACTGGGAGAACTGGGACTGACTGGAGTAACAGCCATCTCCCTCCTGTTTGTTAACACCAATAACCACTGGGAGAACTGGGACTGACTGGAGTAACAGCCATCCCCCTCCTGTTTGTTAACACCAACAACCACTGGGAGAACTGGGACTGACTGGAGTAACAGCCATCCCTCCTGTTTGTTAACACCAATAACCACTGGGAGAACTGGGACTGACTGGAGTAACAGCCATCCCTCCTGTTTGTTAACACCAATAACACTGGGAGAACTGGGCCTGACTGGAGTAACAGCCATCCCTCCTCCTGTTTGTTAACACCAATAACCACTGGGAGAGCTGGGACTGACTGGAGTAACAGCCATCCCTCCTGTTTGTTAACACCAATAACCACTGGGAGAACTGGGACTGACTGGAGTAACAGCCATCTCCCTCCTGTTTGTTAACACCAATAACCACTGGGAGAACTGGGACTGACTGGAGTAACAGCCATCCCTCCTGTTTGTTAACACCAATAACCACTGGGAGAGCTGGGACTGACTGGAGTAACAACCATCTCCCTCCTGTTTGTTAACACCAATAGCCACTGGGAGAACTGGGACTGACTGGAGTAACAGCCATCTCCCTCCTGTTTGTTAACACCAATAACCACTGGGAGGACTGGGACTGACTGGAGTAACAGCCATCCCTCCTCCTGTTTGTTAACACCAATAACCACTGGGAGAACTGGGACTGACTGGAGTAACAGCCATCCCTCCTGTTTGTTAACACCAATAACCACTGGGAGAACTGGGACTGACTGGAGTAACAGCCATCTCCCTCCTGTTTGTTAACACCAATAACCACTGGGAGAACTGGGACTGACTGGAGTAACAGCCATCTCCCTCCTGTTTGTTAACACCAATAACCACTGGGAGAACTGGGACTGACTGGAGTAACAGCCATCCCTCCTCCTGTTTGTTAACACCAATAACCACTGGGAGAACTGGGACTGACTGAAGTAACAGCCATCTCCCTCCTGTTTGTTAACACCAATAACCACTGGGAGAACTGGGACTGACTGGAGTAACAGCCATCTCCCTCCTGTTTGTTAACACCAATAACCAATGGGAGAACTGGGACTGACTGGAGTAACAGCCATCTCCCTCCTGTTTGTTAACACCAATAACCAATGGGAGAACTGGGACTGACTGAAGTAACAGCCATCTCCCTCCTGTTTGTTAACACCAATAACCACTGGGAGAACTGGGACTGACTGGAGTAACAGCCATCTCCCTCCTGTTTGTTAACACCAATAACCACTGGGAGAACTGGGACTGACTGGAGTAACAGCCATCTCCCTCCTGTTTGTTAACACCAATAACCACTGGGAGAACTGGGACTGACTGGAGTAACAGCCATCCCTCCTCCTGTTTGTTAACACCAATAACCACTGGGAGAACTGGGACTGACTGGAGTAACAGCCATCCCTCCTCCTGTTTGTTAACACCAATAACCACTGGGAGAACTGGGACTGACTGGAGTAACAGCCATCTCCCTCCTGTTTGTTAACACCAATAACCACTGGGAGAACTGGGACTGACTGGAGTAACAGCCATCCCTCCTCCTGTTTGTTAACACCAATAACCACTGGGAGAACTGGGACTGACTGGAGTAACAGCCATCCCCCCTCCTGTTTGTTAACACCAATAACCACTGGGAGAACTGGGACTGACAGGAGTAACAGCCATCTCCCTCCTGTTTGTTAACACCAATAACCACTGGGAGAACTGGGACTGACTGGAGTAACAGCCATCTCCCTCCTGTTTGTTAACACCAATAACCACTGGGAGAACTGGGACTGACTGGAGTAACAGCCATCCCTCCTCCTGTTTGTTAACACCAATAACCACTGGGAGAACTGGGACTGACTGGAGTAACAGCCATCCCCCCTCCTGTTTGTTAACACCAATAACCACTGGGAGAACTGGGACTGACTGGAGTAACAGCCATCTCCCTCCTGTTTGTTAACACAAATAACCACTGGGAGAACTGGGACTGACTGGAGTAACAGCCATCTCCCTCCTGTTTGTTAACACCAATAACCACTGGGAGAACTGGGACTGACTGGAGTAACAGCCATCCCTCCTGTTTGTTAACACCAATAACCACTGGGAGAACTGGGACTGACTGGAGTAACAGCCATCTCCCTCCTGTTTGTTAACACCAATAACCACTGGGAGAACTGGGACTGACTGGAGTAACAGCCATCCCTCCTCCTGTTTGTTAACACCAATAACCACTGGGAGAACTGGGACTGACTGGAGTAACAGCCATCCCTCCTCCTGTTTGTTAACACCAATAACCACTGGGAGAACTGGGACTGACTGGAGTAACAGCCATCCCTCCTGTTTGTTAACACCAATAACCACTGGGAGAACTGGGACTGACTGGAGTAACAGCCATCTCCCTCCTGTTTGTTAACACCAATAACCACTGGGAGAACTGGGACTGACTGGAGTAACAGCCATCCCTCCTGTTTGTTAACACCAATAACCAATGGGAGAACTGGGACTGACTGGAGTAACAGCCATCTCCCTCCTGTTTGTTAACACCAATAACCACTGGGAGAACTGGGACTGACTGGAGTAACCTCCATCCCTCCTCCTGTTTGTTAACACCAATAACCACTGGGAGAACTGGGACTGACTGGAGTAACAGCCATCTCCCTCCTGTTTGTTAACACCAATAACCACTGGGAGAACTGGGACTGACTGGAGTAACAGCCATCCCCCCTCCTGTTTGTTAACACCAATAACCATTGGGAGAACTGGGACTGACTGGAGTAACAGCCATCTCCCTCCTGTTTGTTAACACCAATAACCACTGGGAGAACTGGGACTGACTGGAGTAACAGCCATCCCTCCTCCTGTTTGTTAACACCAATAACCACTGGGAGAACTGGGACTGACTGGAGTAACAGCCATCTCCCTCCTGTTTGTTAACACCAATAAGCACTGGGAGAACTGGGACTGACTGGAGTAACAGCCATCCCTCCTCCTGTTTGTTAACACCAATAACCACTGGGAGAACTGGGACTGACTGGAGTAACAGCCATCTCCCTCCTGTTTGTTAACACCAATAACCACTGGGAGAACTGGGACTGACTGGAGTAACAGCCATCTCCCTCCTGTTTGTTAACACCAATAACCACTGGGAGAACTGGGACTGACTGGAGTAACAGCCATCCCTCCTCCTGTTTGTTAACACCAATAACCACTGGGAGAACTGGGACTGACTGGAGTAACAGCCATCTCCCTCCTGTTTGTTAACACCAATAACCACTGGGAGAACTGGGACTGACTGGAGTAACAGCCATCCCTCCTCCTGTTTGTTAACACCAATAACCACTGGGAGAACTGGGACTGACTGGAGTAACAGCCATCCCCCCTCCTGTTTGTTAACACCAATAACCACTGGGAGAACTGGGACTGACCGGAGTAACAGCCATCTCCCTCCTGTTTGTTAACACCAATAACCACTGGGAGAACTGGGACTGACTGGAGTAACAGCCATCTCCCTCCTGTTTGTTAACACCAATAACCACTGGGAGAACTGGGACTGACTGGAGTAACAGCCATCCCTCCTGTTTGTTAACACCAATAACCACTGGGAGAACTGGGACTGAGTGGAGTAACAGCCATCCCCCCTCCTGTTTGTTAACACCAATAACCACTGGGAGAACTGGGACTGACTGGAGTAACAGCCATCCCTCCTCCTGTTTGTTAACACCAATAACCACTGGGAGAACTGGGACTGACTGGAGTAACAGCCATCTCCCTCCTGTTTGTTAACACCAATAACCACTGGGAGAACTGGGACTGACTGGAGTAACAGCCATCTCCCTCCTGTTTGTTAACACCAATAACCACTGGGAGAACTGGGACTGACTGGAGTAACCTCCATCCCTCCTCCTGTTTGTTAACACCAATAACCACTGGGAGAACTGGGACTGACTGGAGTAACAGCCATCTCCCTCCTGTTTGTTAACACTAATAACCACTGGGAGAACTGGGACTGACTGGAGTAACAGCCATCCCCCCTCCTGTTTGTTAACACCAATAACCATTGGGAGAAGTGGGACTGACTGGAGTAACAGCCATCTCCCTCCTGTTTGTTAACACCAATAACCACTGGGAGAACTGGGACTGACTGGAGGAACAGCCATCCCTCCTCCTGTTTGTTAACACCAATAACCACTGGGAGAACTGGGACTGACTGGAGTAACAGCCATCCCTCCTGTTTGTTAACACCAATAACCACTGGGAGAACTGGGACTGACTGGAGTAACAGCCATCTCCCTCCTGTTTGTTAACACCAATAACCACTGGGAGAACTGGGACTGACTGGAGTAACAGCCATCTCCCTCCTGTTTGTTAACACCAATAACCACTGGGAGAACTGGGACTGACTGGAGTAACAGCCATCCCTCCTGTTTGTTAACACCAATAACCACTGGGAGAACTGGGACTGACTGGAGTAACAGCCATCTCCCTCCTGTTTGTTAACACCAATAACCACTGGGAGAACTGGGACTGACTGGAGTAACAGCCATCTCCCTCCTGTTTGTTAACACCAATAACCACTGGGAGAACTGGGACTGACTGGAGTAACAGCCATCCCTCCTGTTTGTTAACACCAATAACCACTGGGAGAACTGGGACTGACTGGAGTAACAGCCATCCCTCCTCCTGTTTGTTAACACCAATAACCACTGGGAGAACTGGGACTGACTGGAGTAACAGCCATCTCCCTCCTGTTTGTTAACACCAATAACCACTGGGAGAACTGGGACTGACTGGAGTAACAGCCCTCCCTCCTCCTGTTTGTTAACACCAATAACCACTGGGAGAACTGGGACTGACTGGAGTAACAGCCATCTCCCTCCTGTTTGTTAACACCAATAACCACTGGAAGAACTGGGACTGACTGGAGTAACAGCCATCCCTCCTCCTGTTTGTTAACACCAATAACCACTGGGAGAACTGGGACTGACTGGAGTAACAGCCATCTCCCTCCTGTTTGCTTTCCTGCAATTAAAACCTGGCAGACACATCGGATCTGATCAGATGAAGGCATGGAGACGTTCAAGCTCCTCTTTTATCACCACACATCTAACCCTCTCCTCCTCCTGTTCTCCCTCTGACTCTCTATGAGGAGCAGTTTCGTGCCCCACACAGTCTGCTGCGTGATAACTGCCTCTGTTCTGCAGGTCATTATGCTCATCTGGATATGCACAACTGCCTGTAATGTGTCATTTCTTCCGCCGTCCTTGTCTTCATTCACTGTCTTCGTCTTCCTCCCTGCAAATAGGACACAATATCTGGCTGTGTGTGTGTGTGTGTGTGTGTGTGTGTGTGTGTGTGTGTGTGTGTGTGTGTGTGTGTGTGTGTGTGTGTGTGTGTGTACACACACACACACACACACACACATACATATACATACATGTAGTATATCATTATTGGCATTGGTCACTATTGGTCAGTTTCATCATCACCCATTGTTCCCGATGCAGTGACTGGCAGGGTATCGTTTGTCTCTTTTCAAGTGAACGAGGAGCTGAGGACGGGAGCGAGGCTGTGCTCGGTTGTTTTCCGCGAGGAACGAGCGTTTCAATGGAGAAAACACGACGTCAGTTTGTCTCTTCAGACTGGAGGAGGACTTCTTCCACCTTGTCGTTCTGCAGCCTCAGCAGAACGGTCAGGGCCTGGACACCACAGACAGAAACAGACAGATGGATGGATGGATGGATGGATGGATGGATGGATGGATGGATGGATGGATGGATGGATGAAGAGGAATTTCGAGGTAACTGTAGTTGAGCATTCGCTGAAATGTAAATAGAAATACCTGTTTGAATATAAAAATGAAGTATGAGTCGTGTGTGATTCTAAGCAGGTCATATAAACTGCTGGATGGAAAATGAAAATGAACTGAATCTTCTCCACACGTCACTGTTAAAATGAACTGGTAGAGCGACTCACTGGGACGGAAGTAGACTAGTATCACTGGTTAAATCCCAGTATGTGGAAACCAGCCAAAGAAAATAAAAACCAAGTAAAGCCGTCCCGACTTTCTGTTCTACGACCAAAGTCCCGCAAAGAGAAGCGACAGACCAAACCGTCTTTTTAACGTGAAGAAGAAAGTGATGAAGACGCGTCTCGTGTTGTCAAGACGAAGAGGAATGTTTCTATCTGATATAGCACACAAGAACAAAGTGAAAATAAATGTTCATCACTCCTTCCTCTGCATGTTGATCCTTATTTTAATCTTTAATGAATCTTTATTTTCAGTTCTAAAGAATATTTATAATCTTTAATGGGATCTTTATTTTAAAGTCTAAAGAATATTTAATTTAATCTTTAATGAATCTTTATTTTAAAGTCTAAAGAATATTTAATTTAATATTTAATGAATCTTTATTTTAAAGTCTAAAGAACATTGAACTTAATCTTTAATGAATCTTTATTTTAAAGTCTAAAGAATATTTAATTTAATATTTAATGAATCTTTATTTTAAAGTCTAAAGAACATTTAATTTAATATTTAATTAATCTTCATTTTAAAGTCTAAAGAACATTTAATTTAATCTTTAATTAATCTTCATTTTAAAGTATAAAGAATATTTAATTTAATCTTTGATGAATCGTTATTTTCAATTCTAATTAATATTTCATTTAATCTTTAATGAATCTTTATTTTCCTTTCTAAAGAATAATTATTTTAATCTTTAATGAAACCTTATTTTCAGTTCTAACGAGTATTTAATCTAATCTTTAATGAATCTTTATTTTAGAGTCTAACGAATATTTGATTTAATCTTTAATGAATATCAGCTGCAGGAGTTTTTATGTGAACGTTCTGTCAGAATTCAGAACGTTTTAGGAATTTTAGTTTTCCAAAAGACTTGAATTCATGTGGCACAACGTGTTGATGGCCTAAGTACTATCCTGAACTCAACACCACTCAGTAATATGTAATATGTAACGTGTAATATCCACCCATCATCCAAACCGCTTATCCTGCTCTCAGGGTCGCGGGGATGCTGGAGCCTGTCCCAGCAGTCACTGGGCGGCAGGCGGGGAGATACCCTGGACAGGCCTCCAGGCCATCACAGGGCAGTAATGTGTAATATATAACATGAAATGTGCAATAGGTCACACAGAGAACCATAATCAAGGACGAAAACAGTCTGTTTTACCAGAAATGACTAAAAAGATAAAAACACCAAAATATATGTCATTGTTGTTGTTGTTGTTGTTGTTGTTGTTGACGTTATTATTATTGTTATATTATTGTTATTGCTAATATTGTTATTTTATTTTGTTGTCTATTATTTTCATTACTATTATTGTTATCATTATTATTATTGTTATTATTACTCTGGTCTTGTTATTTTAATTATTGTTGTTAATATTATTATTATTATGATTGTTATTGTTGTTGACGTTATTGTTATTGTTATTATTATATTATTAATGTTATATTATTATTACTAATATTGTTATCTTATTTTATTGTCTATTATTTTAATTACTATTATTGTTATCATCATTATCATTATTATTATTGTTATTATTACTATGGGCATTGTTATTATAATTATTGTTTTTAATATTATTGTTGTTATTGTTGTTGTTGTTGTTACTATTATTATAATTGTTGTTATTATTATTATTATTATTGTTGTTGTTACTATTATTATTATTATAATTAGTGTTGCTGTTATTGTATTATCATTTTTATTGTTGTTATTGTCATAATTATTGTTGTGGTTGTTATTGTTATTATCATTGTTATTGCTATTATTGTACTATAATTATCGTTGTTGTTGTTGATATTGTTATTATCATTGTTATTGTCATTATTGTTGCTATAATTATTATAATTATTGTTATTATTGTTATCATTATTTTTATTATTATTGTTACTGTTATTGTTACTACAATTATTGTTATTATCTTTTTTATTGTTATTGTCACTATTATAGTAATTGTTGATATTGTTATTATCATTGTTATTGCTATTATTGTACTATTGTTGTTGTTGTTGTTGATATTGTTATTATCATTGTGATCGTTATTATTGTTAAGATCATTATTTTTGCTGTTGTCAGTGAGTAAATGTCTGATAAATCCTCTGAAACATGTGAAAGAACACACAACCCGTCGTTGACACCTGAACACACACACAATAAGAATTAATGGGAATTTCACCCAGACGTTTATTTGTAATGAACACGGAATGAAACCGGAGCGGAAGGCCCAAACCGGAGCCACGGCTTCACGTAAACATACTGCCGTCCCGTTTTACCGCATGTCGCAAATAAAAAACCGAGCGGTCCCGTGTGTCAACGGGACGAATTCGGTCGTGTTCGATCAAAACACCCTGACACCGCCTATGAAGAGTATGAACAAACTGTACAATCCTGCTGTAGTCCAGTCACATCATGTGGGGTCTGGGCCCAGCATCATGATGGTGATGCTGCTGGTTCGGGTACCAGTGACCAAAGTTGTTCATGTAAGAGTTTGGATGGACCGGAGTCCCTTTGTTCGCCAGTGACACGTCCCAGAGCTGGTTTAACCCGGGAGAGCAGGGCGAGATGGAGGACGAGCTGTGGAGGTGTTCACCTTCAGGTCCGCTGCTGTGCTTCATGATCTTTTTATACTTGGAACGCTTATTCTGAAACCAGATCTTCACCTGGAGAGAGAACAAGCAGGAAGTGGCGTTAAAGGCTGGGACAACAGGACTGGACAGGACGTCCCGAGGAAACAATGAATGGCATGGTGTCGGCAGTATAACTGAAAACAGCTCTGGGTGGAGGTGGGTTCTCATCTGTAAAGTCCCATAATTCACACAACAGCGTTTCTGAGCGCTGATGGATGCACATTAGCGTGCAGCTCCGCATTGTTCTGCGTTTTATGGCTCCGGCAGTGTGACGGAGAAAACACACTGACAATAAAGCCCAATAAAAAGCAGAAGGGAGGAAGCCAACACGTTGGTGGGTCATTTAATATGTTTACCACAGTACCGACAATATTCCTAACACACGTCAAGGATTCAGATGGACTTTAAAAACACCACATCGCAACAGAGACACAAGTGAAATGTAGTAATAATAATAATAATAATAATAATATATAACAATATAAAGATATTATTATGATGATGATGATGATTATTATTATCATTATTATATAAATAAATTAGTATAATAATGATGATGACGATTATTATTATTATGAAAATAACGATAACTATTATCATTTATGATTATTATATTATGATAATAATTATGATAATTATTATCGTTATTATGAGAATAATAATAAGTATTATTATTAGTAGTAGTAGTAGTATAATTATCATTATTATTAGTAGTAGTAGTATAATAATAATTATTATCATTACTATTATTAATATTATTATTATTATTATTATTATTATCATAGGGGATAATATGGAACAAGGCACCATCTGATACAAATAGTGACCCTATAAGAAAATCAATCATGCGCCCGATTAAACGGCCTCGGGTTCCGAGTGAAATGAATCCTATTTTCTTTCACTTTAAATCACACGTTTTGTTCAGGTGCTGAGTATGACGTCATCATGTACGGTAGTGTATGTTAGGCATAATGCCCGACCACCCGTCCGTCATCATTATCACTCCGCGGAGAACCGTGGCCCTCCGCCGAGTCTTCCGCGGAGCCTTCCGCGGAGTCCATTAGTCCCTGATAAGGGACACCTCGGGGGGGCATTATCCCGCTGATACATGGTCACGTGTCAAAGGAAAATAAACCAAGACCCTTCATTTATATTTTCATGTGTTCTGCGATCAAAATTAAAGTTTTTAACCAGCCATAACAGTTTCCCTGTTAACACCGGAGGGCTTGACTAATACCTGGAACAGTCTTCCCCATCCCATTAGGCTCTCATGAAATGGAAACGTTGTTCACTACTCCAGTAAATAGGATGAACCATAGATACGACTCGGCCGCGGGAGACATTTGGAGTCAGAAAGCTAACGCTATGCTAGCCAGACTCCAAGTCAACAACATGTTGTAGGCTGACAAACAGCAAATATCAGCGGACAGTACGTTTAACAACAAGACTAGCTAGCTATCCAGCCATGTCACCGTCCCCGAATCAATATGAAGATTTTCACGAATAAATGACGAGCCATGTGTACTGACGCAGCAGCCCGACACAGACATGAATAAATTACATCATTTTAGCAGCGCATTAATTTAGAACGGTGAACCGTTTCACCGGAACTACTTTTAGTAGATACCATTATCAGGGATTAATGGACACCCTGCAGCCAATCAGAACCGAATATTCACCCAGACCATGGTACACAATGTGTAGTAGTGTAGAGTATAAAGTGTATCATGTGCAGTAGTTTAGGGTATAATGTGTATAATGTGCAGCAGTGTAGGGTATAATGGGTATAATGTGCAGTAGTGTAGGGTATAATGTGTATAATGTGCAGTAGTATAGGGCATAATGTGTATAATGTACAGTAGTTCAGGGTATAATGTTATAATGTGCAGTAGTGTAGGGAATAATGTGTATAATGTGCAGTAGTATAGGGCATAATGTGTATAATGTGCAGTAGTGTAGGGTATAATGTGTATAATGTGCAGCAGTGTAGGGTATAATGTGTATAATGTGCAGTAGTGTAGGGTATAATGTCTATAATGTGCAGTTGTGTATGGTACAATGTGTATAATGTGCAGTAGTGTAGGGTATAATGTGTATAATGTGCAGCAGTGTAGGGTATGTCTATAATGTGCAGTTGTGTATTGTACAATGTGTATAATGTGCAGCAGTGTAGGGTATAATGTGTATAATGTGCAGTAGTGTAGGGAATAATCTGTATAATGTGCAGTAGTGCAGGGCATAATGTGTATAATGTGCAGTAGTGTAGGGCATAATGTGTATAATGTGCAGTAGTGTAGGGCATAATGTGTAAAATGTGTCGTAGTGTAAGGTATAATGTGTATAATGTGCAGTTGTGTAGGGATTAATCTGTATAATGTGCAGTAGTGTATGGTACAATGTGTATAATGTGCAGTAGTGTAGGCTATAATGTGTATAATGTGCATTAGTGTAGGGCATAATGTGTATAATGTCCAGTAGTGTAGGGTATAATGTGTATAATGTGCAGTAGTGTAGGGCATAATGGTTATAATGTGCAGTAGTGTAGAGTATACTGTGTATAATGTGCAGTAGAGTAGGGCATAATGTGTATAATGTGCAGTAGTGTAGGGCATAATGTGTATAATGTGCAGTAGTGTAGGGCATAATGTGTATAATGTGCAGTAGTGTAGGGCATAATGGTTATAATGTGCAGTAGTGTAGGGTATACTGTGTATAATGTGCAGTAGTGTAGGGCATAATGTGTATAATGTCCAGTAGTGTAGGGTATAATGTGTATAATGTGCAGTAGTGTAGGGTATAATGTGTATAATGTGCAGCAGTGTAGGGTATACTGTGTATAATGTGCAGTAGTGTAGGGCATAATGTGTATAATGTGCAGTAGTGTAGGGCATAATGTGTATAATGTGCAGTAGTGTAGGCCATAATGTGTATAATGTGCAGTAGTGTAGGGTATAATGTGTATAATGTGCAGTAGTGGTATTATGAAGTACTTCAATTAGAGATTTTATCTGATCTGAAGAAGTGCATCAAACCTTAATAACAGTTGGTCCGCGAGTTTTCCTACAGTGAATAACTGACTTAGTAAGTGACGTAATAACAGTTAATAACTGACCTAATAGCTGACTTAACAACAGTTAACAACTTGACTTAATAACTGACTTAACAATTAATAACAGTTAATAATGACTTAATAACTGACTTAATAACATGTAATACCTGACTTAATAACTGACTTCATAACAGTTAATACCTGACTTAGTAACTGACTTAATATCTGACTTAACAGTTAATAACTGACTTAATAAATGACTTAACAGTTATTAATAGTTAATAATGACTTAATAACTGACTTAATAACATGTAATACCTGACTTCATAACAGTTAATACCTGACTTAATAACTGACTTAACAGTTAATAACTGACTTAATAACTGACTTAATAACATGCAATACCTGACATAATAACTGACTTCATAACAGTTAATACCTGACTTAATAACTGACTTAACAACAGTTACTAACTGACTTAACAACTGACTTAACAGTTAATAAGTTAATAATGATCTAATAACTGACTTAATAACATGTAATACCTGACTTAATAACTGACTTCATAGCAGTTAATACCTGACTTAATAACTGACTTAATAACTGACTTAATAACATTTAATACCTGACTTAATAACTGACTTAATAACTGACTTAATGACTGACTTAATAACATTTAATACCTGACTTAATAACTGACTTAATAACTGATGTCCACCGCGGCATCCTGTCGGCAGGTCGTTAACAGGTGTCCTACTAGCGGTTTGGATAATGGATGGAACTGATATGGCCTAAAGCCCCTCCCCCCCATCACACACATACCCCCATAACACACATACCCCCCATCACACACATACCCCCCATCACACACATACCCATCACACACATACCCCCATCACACACATACCCCCATCACGCACATACCCCCATCACACACATACCCCCCATCACACACATACCCCCATCACACACATACCCCCATCACACACATACCCCCATCACGCACATACCCCCATCACACACATACCCCCCATCACACACATACCCCCCATCACACACATACCCATCACACACATACCCATCACACACATACCCCCATCACACACATACCCCCATCACACACATACCCCCATCACACACATACCCCCATCACACACATACCCCCCATCACACACATACCCCCATCACACACATACCCCCATCACACACATACCCCCCATCACACACATACCCCCATCACACACATACCCCCATCACACACATACCCCCATCACACACATACCCATCACACACATACCCCCATCACACACATACCCCCATCACACACATACCCATCACACACATACCCCCATCACACACATACCCCCATCACACACATACCCCCCATCACACACATACCCATCACACACATACCCCCATCACACACATACCCATCACACACATACCCCCATCACACACATACCCATCACACACATACCCCCATCACACACATACCCATCACACACATACCCCCATCACACACATACCCCCATCACACACATACCCATCACACACATACCCCCATCACACACATACCCATCACACACATACCCCCATCACACACATACCCCCATCACACACATACCCCCATCACACACATACCCATCACACACATACCCCCATCACACACATACCCCCATCACACACATACCCCCATCACACACATACCCCCATCACGCACATACCCCCATCACACACATACCCATCACACACATACCCCCATCACACACATACCCCCATCACACACATACCCATCACACACATACCCCCATCACACACATACCCCCCCCCTCACACAAACAAAACATAGACACCTCCCCCAGCACAATTCACTTCAGTGGGCTGAGCCTGACCTGTGTGTGTGTGTGTGTGTGTGTGTGTGTGTGTGTGTGTGTGTGTGTGTGTGTGTGTGTGTGTGTGTGTGTGTGTGTGTGTGTGTGTTTGACCTTGTGGCAGCACATCAGCTGGTGTATGGTTCCGCACCTGTGTCTGGGTCAGGCCCAGCGTGGCGGCCAGCTCGGCGCGCTCCGGCAGGGCCAGGTACTGGGTGTGCTGGAAGCGCTGGTGCAGCGCCTGCAGCTGCAGGCTGGAGTAGATGGTGCGCGGCTTGCGCACTTTCTTCCCCTTCCCGCCAGCACGCGGCTCTCCGCGTGCCGTCCCAGCGCACCTGCCACGAGCTGCTGCTCACACGGAAACGGAAGTGCATCATTTTAAACAAGTCTTCCCTCACCGGTCTCTCCTCTACCTTAAAGCCAGCGACAGGGTTCACACGGCAGGCTGCTGAGCGTCACTGCCCCCCCCTCCCCACCCCCTAATTAAGCAGTTCTCCTCATGCACGTGAGCGGGCCGGACAGGCCTGGGGAGCAGGACGTCGGGTTCTCCTCCCAAGCAGAGGGGTGTTACATGGGGCTGATGGAGGGGTGTTACATGGGGCTCATACCCCTCCGTCTGGGAGGGGTATTACATGGGGATCAGGTCCATCTAATACAGATATTCGGATTAGTTTCAGCGTTCTCCTTCCGACGCTCCACACCCGATCCGGTTCTCTTTCTGGTCTGCAACGGACTTCAGTGTTAATGAGATAAAACACACTGCTGCTCTGCTCTGCTCTGCTCTGCTCTGCTCTAGTCTGCTCTGCGCTGGTCTCTGGTCTGGTCTGCTCTGGTCTGGTCTGTGGTGTGCTCTGGTTTGGTATGCTCTGCTCTGGTCTAGTCTGCTCTCTGGTCTCTGGTCTGGTCTCTGGTCTGCTCTGGTTTGGTATGCTCTGCTCTGGTCTAGTCTGCTCTGGTCTCTGGTCTGGTCTGGGGTCTGGTCTGGTTTGGTATGGTCTGCTCTGGTCTAGTCTGCTCAGGTCTATGGTCTGGTCTCTGGTCTGCTCTGGTTTGGTATGCTCTGCTCTGGTCTAGTCTGCTCTGGTCTCTGGTCTGGTCTGGTTTGGTATGGTCTGCTCTGGTCTAGTCTTCTCAGGTCTCTGGTCTGGTCTGTGGTCTGCTCTGGTTTGGTCTGGTCTGCTCTGGTCTAGTCTGCTCAGGTCTCTGGTCTGGTCTCTGGTCTGGTCTGGTTTGGTATGGTCTGCTCTGGTCTAGTCTGCTCAGGTCTCTGGTCTGGTCTGTGGTCTGCTCTGGTTTGGTATGGTCTGCTCTGGTCTAGTCTGCTCTGGTCTCTGGTCTGGTCTGTGGTCTGCTCTGGTTTGGTATGGTCTGCTCTGGTCTAGTCTGCTCAGGTCTCTGGTCTGGTCTGTGGTCTGGTCTGGTTTGGTATGGTCTGCTCTGGTCTAGTCTGCTCTGGTCTAGTCTGCTCTGGTCTCTGGTCTGCTCTGGTTTGGTATGGTCTGCTCTGGTCTAGTCTTCTCAGGTCTCTGGTCTGGTCTGTGGTCTGCTCTGGTTTGGTCTGGTCTGCTCTGGTCTAGTCTGCTCAGGTCTCTGGTCTGGTCTCTGCTCTGCTCTGGTTTGGTATGCTCTGCTCTGGTCTAGTCTGCTCAGGTCTCTGGTCTGGTCTCTGGTCTGCTCTGGTTTGGTATGGTCTGCTCTGGTCTAGTCTGCTCAGGTCTCTGATCTGGTCTGTGGTCTGCTCTGGTTTGGTATGGTCTGCTCTGGTCTAGTCTGCTCTGGTCTCTGGTCTGGTCTCTGGTCTGCTCTGGTCTAGTCTGCTCTGGTCTAGTCTGCTCTGGTCTCTGGTCTGCTCTGGTCTCTGGTCTGGTCTCTGGTCTGGTCTGGTCTGGTCTAGTCTGCTCTGGTCTGGTTACTGCAACTGTGCAGAGCCGCAGGTCTTCTGCAAACATGATGACCAGGACCCCGCTGACGTCACAGCTTTTCATTGTACAGGGACGTTTAAAAATCACACACACACACACACACACACACACACACACACACACACACACACACACACACACACACACACACACACACACACACACAGGCCAAGTGGAGTGGATCCGTACTGCCATGTGGAGGTGGAGGCTCCGTGACCTACCTGAGTCCTCTGAGCTGCAGGTCTGCTGGTGGGGCAGGTGGGGCAGGTAGGTGGACGGGGGGTAAGGGTTGCCCGGGCCGGGGTAGGAGCAGCGGCCGTAGGGGGAGCCAGTGGGAGGGAAGGGAGCCTGGTGCTGACACTGGCCGACCGCGTGCAAGCCGTGGACGGGGTAGAGGTGGGGGAGGCCGGGGGAGGGCTGCGGTGCGGGTCCGAACCCCAGGAAGGCCGACCTGCTGGACTCGGAGGCGCTGAGGCTGTCGGGCATGCAGGCCGCAGACATCATTCAGGAGCACACGCGTCCATACGAGCGTCGCCCCGCGCAGCGCTCATCAGGTCTGGCGCACACGAGCGGGACCAGCGGAACAAGTCCTCGTTTAGATCCGCGACGCGGCTGGTCTGGGAAACATCTGGAGAGGACCCGGAAACGGCGCGCAGACGGGGATTCACACGCGCGCTATTGAAACGTGGAGTGAAAAGGGGAAAACTGCTGAGCGGCTCCGGGGAGCTGTCATGACGCTGCTCCCCGCGCCCCCACCTCGCTCTCCGATTGGTCCGCAGCTTCCCTCATTTACATATGACACTAGTTCATTCATCACCTCATGCCGCGTGTCACTTTCATTTATTGTTGTTATTATTAACATTTTTATTGTTATTAATATTAATAGAGTTATTATAATTAATATTGCTTTTACCATTAATATTAATATTGTTATTGTTGTTGTTATTATGTTTTACTGTTATCATTATTATTCTTATCATTTTATTATCATTATTAATGTTATTATTTTTACTATCATTATTATTATTCATCCATCCATCATTATCCAAACCGCTCATCCTGCTCTCAGGGTCGAGGGGATGCTGCAGCCTATCCCCACAGTCATTAATATCATCATTATTATTATTATTGTCATCATTATTATTATTATTATTATTGTATTTATTATTATTGTCATCTTTATTATTATTGCCATTATCATTATTGATATTATTATTACTATCTTTCATTGTTTTATTCAGCCCTGATCTCATTATTAATTATTAATACTGTTTTATATTTGCCCTAACTAACACCACATTTCAGCTTTTTGAGCACGAAAATATTGCATTGAATTATTTTTGTACAAAACAGCTGTGAGCAGCTTTCTAACTTGACTTTCAATCACGCCGTTAACACACACACACACACACACACACACACACACACACACACACACACACGGGCAGAAAAGTTGGACATTTGTGTTAATGACTTTCTCACATTCACCTTCACTACACGTCTAATTAACACGTGTTCAGCTCAAATCACGGCTGTGAGGGACTGACGTCCATCTGTATGGAGGAAGAATAAATCATAAATGATAAATAACAAAGAACCCTGAGAGGACACCTGCTGCTAAGGTACTGAGCCCTTACTCTTAAACCTTACTCTTAAACCTTACTCTTAAACCTTATTATTAAACCTTACTCTTAAACCTTATTATTAAACCTTACTCTTAAACCTTATTATTAAACCTTACTCTTAAACATTATGAATAAACCTTACTCTTAAACATTATGAATAAACCTTATTATTAATCCTTACTCTTAAACCTTATTATTAAACCTTACTCTTAAACCTTATTATTAAACCTTACTCTTAAACCTTATTATTAAACCTTACTCTTAAACCTTATGATTAAACCTTACTCTTAAACCTTATTATGAAACCTTACTCTTAAACCTTATTATTAAACCTTACTCTTAAACCTTATTATTAAACCTTATTATTAAACCTTACTCTTAAACCTTATTATTAAACCTTATTATTAAACCTTACTCTTAAACCTTATTATTAAACCTTACTCTTAAACCTTATTATTAAACCTTACTCTTAAACCTTATTATGAAACCTTACTCTTAAACCTTATTATTAAACCTTACTCTTAAACCTTATGATTAAACCTTACTCTTAAACCTTATTAAACCTTACTCTTAAACCTTATTAAACATTATGATTAAACCTTACTCTTAAACCTTATTGTTAAACCTTACTCTTAAACCTTATTATTAAACCTTACTCTTAAACCTTATGATTAAACCTTACTCTTAAACCTTATTATTAAACCTTACTCTTAAACCTTATTATTAAACCTTACTCTTAAACCTTATTATTAAACCTTACTCTTAAACATTGCGATTAAACCTTACTCTTAAACCTTATTATTAAACCTTACTCTTAAACCTTCTGATTAAACCTTACTCTTAAACCATATTATTAAACCTTACTCTTAAACCTTATGATTAACCTTACTCTTAAACCTTATTATTAAACCTTACTCTTAAACCTTATTATTAAACCTTACTCTTAAACCTTATTATTAAACCTTACTCTTAAACCT
>NC_079227.1:1639086-1641848 GCF_029633865.1 Lampris incognitus
CTGTCTGTCTGTCTATCTATCTATCTATCTGTCTGTCTGTCTGTCTGTCTGTCTGTCTATCTATCTATCTATCTATCTATCTATCTATCTATCTATCTATCTATCTATCTATCTATCTATCTATCTATTTAGCTGTCTGTCTGTCTGTCTGTCTGTCTGTCTGTCTATCTATCTATCTATCTATCTATCTATCTATCTATCTATCTATCTATCTATCTATCTATCTATCTATCTATCTATTTAGCTGTCTGTCTGTCTGTCTGTCTGTCTGTCTGTCTGTCTGTCTGTCTGTCTGTCTGTCTATCTATCTATCTATCTATCTATCTATCTATCTATCTATCTATCTATCTATCTATCTATCTATCTATCTATCTATCTATCTATCTATCTATCTATCTATCTATCTATCTATCTATCTATCTATCTATCTATCTCTCTGTGTTGTGTCAGTCCAGGAGCTCTGCAGGACTCAGGTCCTGTTTGTTCATCAGCCTCCCTGCCATCAGGACCGTCATCTGTCCTTCGGACCCCTGCTGCATCTCCACAGAGGTCATCATGACATCATCACAGTGCGGCTCATGTGACCTTGTGTAGAAGCTGAGTGAACGTGAAGCCATGGTGAAATCATAAACAGGCCGAGTGTCGTCCAACCCCGTCATTTTGGTCATGTCCTAACCGGTGCTGGTCTGCTGGGAGTAAACCAGCAGGACTGGGCCGGCTGGGGTCTGGCCCGCGGCCCGGTCCTCACAGGCCTTCGTCAGCTATCCATCCAGAACGAGGCCACAAATTATCATCATGGTGAAATTATGGTGACAGTAAAACGGCAGCTGGAAAGACCAGTTTTCCTATTGTGGTCTTCACCGCTGGCTGATGAAGGCTCTTCTTACACCCAGGAGGCCTGGACGGTCTGAAGACCAGGACAACATAGATGTTGATGTCCATGGCTATGTGCATAAGGGCTGACTTTATTGAAGCATGTGGACTACAGCTACTGAAATCAGTGGCATTATGAAGAGGACTTCAGAAGATTAATATTGCTTTACAGGAGCAGGAGTTTTTTCATATGAAACTAAGAGACAGAAGGACATGAGACAGATGGACATGAGACAAAGACAGGTGGACATGAGACAGAGACAGCTTGACATGAGACAGAGACAGCTTGACATGAGACAGAGACAGGTGGACATGAGACAGTGACAGGTGGACATGAGACAGAGACAGGTGGACATGAGACAGCGACAGGTGGACATGAGATAGAGACAGCTTGACATGAGACAGAGACAGGTGGACATGAGACAGAGACAGCGACAGGTGGACATGAGATAGAGACAGGTGGACATGAGACAGAGACAGGTGGACATGAGACAGAGACAGCTTGACATGAGACAGTGACAGGTGGACATGAGACGGTGACAGGTGGATATGAGACAGTGACAGGTGGACATGAGATAGAGACAGCTTGACATGAGATAGAGACAGGTGGACATGAGACAGAGACAGGTGGACATGAGACAGAGACAGGTGGACATGAGACAGAGACAGCTTGACATGAGACAGTGACAGGTGGACATGAGACAGTGACAGGTGGACATGAGACAGAGACAGGTGGACATGAGTTAGAGACAGCTTGACATGAGATAGAGACAGGTGGACATGAGACAGAGACAGGTGGACATGAGACAGAGACAGTTGGACATGAGACAGAGACAGCTTGACATGAGATAGAGACAGGTGGACATGAGACAGAGACAGGTGGACATGAGACAGAGACAGTTGGACATGAGACAGAGACAGCTTGACATGAGACAGTGACAGGTGGACATGAGACAGAGACAGGTGGACATGAGTTAGAGACAGCTTGACATGAGATAGAGACAGGTGGACATGAGACAGAGACAGGGAGGGAGAGAGAGAGGGAGGGAGAGACAGAGAGGGAGAAGAGAGGGGGAGAGAGACAGAGAGGGAGAAGAGAGGGGGAGAGAGAGAGGGAGGGAGAGACAGAGAGGGAGAAGAGAGGGGGAGAGAGACAGAGAGGGAGAAGAGAGGGGGAGAGAGAGAGGGAGGGAGAAGAGAGGGGGAGAGAGAGAGGGAGGGAGAAGAGGTTTGATTTTAAAAAGGTGCATGTATTCAGAATACATTACAGTCCAACAGCTGATACTCAAACACAATCATCTCTTTATCATCCAGCTCACACACACACACACACACACACACACACACACTCACACACACACACACACACACACACACACACACACACACACACACACACACACACACACACACACACACACACACACACACACACACACACACAAAGCGTCAGGAAAAAAGACCATTGGGTATCTAAACAAGTATTTGCAAAAACAGAACTTCCAAATAAAACAGCCCAACATAACAAACACAAATTCACCTCAGGGGGCAACACAACATCCTGTCCTTAGACCCTGTCATTGGATGAGGGACAACTCCCTAAAAACCTTTAACAGGGGGGAAAATAGGAAGACACCTCAGGGAGAGCACCAGAGGGGGACCTCTCTCCCAACACGCACAACGTGCAATGATGTTGTGTTCACCCAACGTACGTAGCAAAGAAATAAAATGAAACACAGCCAGTAAGACAGCCAGCACTTTCCCTCATTACACCAGTTAAAAAAGAAAAGCACCTTCATCAACTCCCACTATGCACAATACCACCCACCCCCCACCCACCCCCCCCCAGTTCTGGAAAAAAGGCCACTTCTGTGTAGAAGCTCTGCTCT
>NC_079227.1:1657048-1664548 GCF_029633865.1 Lampris incognitus
ATGAGGTACTGCTGAGGTTTGTATGAAGTACTGCTGAGTTCTGTCTGAAGTACTGCTGAGGCCTGTAGGAAGTACTGCTGAGGCCTGTATGAAGTACTGCTGAGGCCTGTATGAAGTACTGCTGAGGCCTGTATGAAGTACTGCTGAGGTCTGTATGAAGAACTGCTGAGGCCTGTATGAAGTACTGCTGAGGTTTGTATGAAGTACTGCTGAGTTCTGTCTGAAGTACTGCTGAGGCCTGTATGAAGTACTGCTGAGGCCTGTATGAAGTACTGCTGAGGCCTGTATGAAGTACTGCTGAGGTCTGTCTGAAGTACTGCTGAGGTCTGTATGTACTCTACTGAGGTCTGTATGAAGTACTGCTGAGTTCTGTCTGAAGTACTGCTGAGGCCTGTATGAAGTACTGCTGAGGCCCGTATGAAGTACTGCTGAGTTCTGTCTGAAGTACTGCTGAGGCCTGTATGAAGTACTGCTGAGGCCTGTATGAAGTACTGCTGAGGCCCGTATGAAGTACTGCTGAGTTCTGTCTGAAGTACTGCTGAGTTCTGTCTGAAGTACTGCTGAGGTCTGTATGAAGTACTGCTGGGGCCTGTATGAAGTACTGCTGAGGCCTGTCTGAAGTACTGCTGAGGCCTGTATGAAGTACTGCTGAGGCCCGTATGAAGTACTGCTGAGTTCTGTCTGAAGTACTGCTGAGGCCTGTATGAAGTACTGCTGAGTTCTGTCTGAAGTACTGCTGAGGCCTGTATGAAGTACTGCTGAGGCCTGTATGAAGTACTGCTGAGGCCTGTATGAAGTACTGCTGAGGCCTGTATGAAGTACTGCTGAGGTCTGTATGAAGTACTGCTGAGGTTTGTATGAAGTACTGCTGAGGCCTGTATGAAGTACTGCTGAGGTCTGTATGTACTCTACTGAGGCCTGTATGAAGTACTGCTGAGGCCTGTATGAAGTACTGCTGAGGCCTGTATGAAGTACTGCTGAGGCCTGTATGAAGCACTGCTGAGTTCTGTCTGAAGTACTGCTGAGGCCTGTATGAAGTACTGCTGAGGTCTGTATGAAGTACTGCTGAGGTTTGTATGAAGTACTGCTGAGGTCTGTATGTACTCTACTGAGGTCTGTATGAAGTACTGCTGAGGTAGTATGAAGTACTGCTGAGGCCTGTATGAAGTACTGCTGAGGCCTGTATGAAGTACTGCTGAGGCCTGTATGAAGTACTGCTGAGGCCCGTATGAAGTACTGCTGAGTTCTGTCTGAAGTACTGCTGAGTTCTGTCTGAAGTACTGCTGAGGTCTGTATGAAGTACTGCTGGGGCCTGTATGAAGTACTGCTGAGGCCTGTCTGAAGTACTGCTGAGGCCTGTATGAAGTACTGCTGAGGCCCGTATGAAGTACTGCTGAGTTCTGTCTGAAGTACTGCTGAGGCCTGTATGAAGTACTGCTGAGTTCTGTCTGAAGTACTGCTGAGGCCTGTATGAAGTACTGCTGAGGCCTGTATGAAGTACTGCTGAGGCCTGTATGAAGTACTGCTGAGGCCTGTATGAAGTACTGCTGAGGTCTGTATGAAGTACTGCTGAGGTTTGTATGAAGTACTGCTGAGGCCTGTATGAAGTACTGCTGAGGTCTGTATGTACTCTACTGAGGCCTGTATGAAGTACTGCTGAGGCCTGTATGAAGTACTGCTGAGGCCTGTATGAAGTACTGCTGAGGCCTGTATGAAGCACTGCTGAGTTCTGTCTGAAGTACTGCTGAGGCCTGTATGAAGTACTGCTGAGGTCTGTATGAAGTACTGCTGAGGTTTGTATGAAGTACTGCTGAGGTCTGTATGTACTCTACTGAGGTCTGTATGAAGTACTGCTGAGGTAGTATGAAGTACTGCTGAGGCCTGTATGAAGTACTGCTGAGGCCTGTATGAAGTACTGCTGAGGCCTGTATGAAGTACTGCTGAGGTTTGACTTGTGGGCCGTTGAGATTGTTTTCCTTCCACAGAGGAAGCAGATGAGACGACAGATGGAGTCCCAAACTGCTAACCTGCAGGACAATAAGGTGCCCCGGGGAGCCTGCAGGGGCACATGCACGGCCAATCAACAGACAATGACACACAGCTTTAGACAGCAGGGCCGGTAGCAGACCGGTTTACCAGGTTTGGGGATTATCCATCTGAAGTTACCTGCCCTTCTGGTAACGTGAACCCCCTTTTGTGGTCCACAGGGCAGCAGCGTGTTAGCCCAGCGTCAGTTGGAGATGTCTGAGGTGAGGAGAAGGTGAGGACAGGGTGAGGAGGGTGACAGGACATCTGTCTCACCTAGTCACTTCTCCTGCCAGCCTGGTCGCTAAGCTGTGGACAGATGATCGCTCTGAAGAAAAGCAGGTTCTTCTATATGAGCTTTTGTCCAATACCCATCAACACTGTTCTGTCATAGGAAACACTGGAACAGACAAGTCCCATCTGAACCATGTGTCATAACAGGTCTCCTCAGAACCATGTGTCATAACAGGTCTCCTCTGAACCATGTGTCATAACAGGTCTCCCCTGAACCACGTATCATAACAGGTCCCCCCTGAACCATGTATCATAACAGCTCCCCCCTGAACCATGTGTCATAACAGGTCTCCTCTGAACCATGTGTCATAACAGGTCTCCTCTGAACCATGTGTCATAACAGGTCTCCTCTGAACCATGTGTCATAACAGGTCTCCTCTGAACCACGTATCATAACAGGTCCCCCCTGAACCACGTATCATAACAGGTCTCCTCAGAACCATGTGTCATAACAGGACCCCTCTGAACCATGTGTCATAACAGGTCTCCTCAGAACCATGTGTCATAACAGCTCTCCTCTGAACCATGTGTCATAACAGGTCTCCTCTGAACCACGTGTCATAACAGGTCTCCTCAGAACCATGTGTCATAACAGGTCCCCTCTGAACCATGTGTCATAACAGGTCTCCTCTGAACCACGTGTCATAACAGGACCCCTCTGAACCATGTGTCATAACAGGTCTCCTCTGAACCATGTGTCATAACAGGTCTCCTCTGAACCATGTGTCATAACAGGTCTCCTCTGAACCATGTGTCATAACAGGTCTCCTCTGAACCACGTGTCATAACATGTCTCCTCTGAACCATGTGTCATAACAGGTCTCCTCTGAACCATGTGTCTTAACAGGTCTCCTCAGAACCACGTATCATAACAGGTCTCCTCTGAACCATGTGTCATAACAGGTCTCCTCAGAACCATGTGTCATAACAGGTCTCCTCAGAACCATGTGTCTTAACAGGTCTCCTCAGAACCATGTGTCATAACAGGTCTCCTCTGAACCACGTATCATAACAGGTCTCCTCTGAACCACGTGTCATAACAGCTCTCCTCAGAACCATGTGTCATAACATCTCTCCTCTGAACCATGTGTCATAACAGGTCTCCTCAGAACCATGTGTCATAACAGGTCTCCTCAGAACCATGTGTCTTAACAGGTCTCCTCAGAACCATGTGTCATAACAGGTCTCCTCTGAACCATGTGTCATAACAGGTCTCCTCAGAACCATGTGTCATAACAGGTCTCCTCAGAACCATGTGTCTTAACAGGTCTCCTCAGAACCATGTGTCATAACAGGTCTCCTCTGAACCATCTGTCATAACAGGTCTCCTCTGAATCATGTGTCATAACAGGACCCCTCTGAACCATGTGTCATAACAGGACCCCTCTGAACCATGTGTCATAACAGGACCCCTCTGAACCATGTGTCATAACAGGTCTCCTCTGAACCATGTGTCATAACAGCTCTCCTCTGAACCACGTGTCATAACAGGACCCCTCTGAACCATGTGTCATAACAGGTCTCCTCAGAACCATGTGTCATAACAGGTCTCCTCTGAACCATGTGTCATAACAGGACCCCTCTGAACCATCTGTCATAACAGGTCTCCTCTGAACCATGTGTCATAACAGGACCCCTCTGAACCATGTGTCATAACAGGACCCCTCTGAACCATGTGTCATAACAGGACCCCTCTGAACCATGTGTCATAACAGGTCTCCTCTGAACCATGTGTCATAACAGCTCTCCTCTGAACCACGTGTCATAACAGGACCCCTCTGAACCATGTGTCATAACAGGTCTCCTCTGAACCATGTGTCATAACAGCTCTCCTCTGAACCACGTGTCATAACAGGTCTCCTCTGAACCATGTGTCATAACAGGTCTCCTCTGAACCATGTGTCATAACAGGTCTCCTCTGAACCATGTGTCATAACAGCTCTCCTCTGAACCACGTGTCATAACAGGTCTCCTCTGAACCATGTGTCATAACAGCTCTCCTCTGAACCATGTGTCATAACAGGTCTCCTCTGAACCATGTGTCATAACAGCTCTCCTCTGAACCATGTGTCATAACAGCTCTCCTCTGAACCATGTGTCATAACAGGACCCCTCTGAACCATGTGTCATAACAGGACCCCTCTGAACCATGTGTCATAACAGGACCCCTCAGAACCATGTGTCATAACAGCTCTCCTCTGAACCATGTGTCATAACAGCTCTCCTCTGAACCACGTATCATAACAGGTTTGTGAGCATCCATAGAGACCCAGCTGGTTTTGTTCCCCATTATATGGGAGCATACACTGAATAGAGGTTGAATGGTGGTGTTGCTATGAGGCCCAGCAGCTGTGGGCTTAGACCCTGTCCTTACAGCTCCTCCACAGAAAACAAGTGAACAGGATCAAGTTCAGCTCCTGACAGCAAGCCTCGGCTCTGTCAAGTGTTAAGTTCCTTTGTGACCCACAACGGCGCACAATAGACCTCACAGCGCCTGGCTGTGAGGTCTATCGAATAACACCACATCTGCAGAGACCAAAACTATGTCAGAGCGGTAAGAAGGCATGTGTCTTGTGTGTTTGGTGGCTTTGAATAATCCAGCTTAATGGTGCGCTGGGTCACCTGCTTGGTCTTAGATCGATGTACCGCGTGACCACCGCTCCTCTTCCCTTCACACGGTGTGGCGTTTTAGTTTCGTCCAAACGCCAGATCATAAACTGTCATCACATGTGTACACTTACTCCACATGTAGCAGTATGTCCCCCAGACATGACAGGAGGAAGACTTCTGGCCAGTCATGATGAAGATGTGAGGAGTCTCAGTGTCTTACCAGAGCGCTGTAGGTGCCGCTCCACTGCAGCCGTCCTCCAACAATGCTGCAGATGTTGAAGCTCTTCATATTAAAGTGTTTGTCACTGGAGGGTCAGGGGCCACCAGGGGCCACCAGGGGCTACCAGGGACTAGCAGGGGCCATCAGGGGCATCCAGGGGCCTCCAGGGGCCACCAGGGGCTACCAGGGTCCACCAGGGGCTACCAGGGACTAGCAGGGGCCACCTGGGGCCACCAGGGGCATCCAGGGGCTACCAGGGACTAGCAGGGGCCATCAGGGGCATCCAGGGGCCTCCAGGGGCCACCAGGGGCTACCAGGGGCTACCAGGGTCCACCAGGGGCCACCAGGGGCCACCAGGGGCCACCAGGGGCATCCAGAGGCTACCAGGGACTAGCAGGGGCCATCAGGGGCATCCAGGGGCCTCCAGGGGCCACCAGGGGCTACCAGGGTCCACCAGGAGCATCCAGGAGCTACCACGGGCCACCAGGGGCCACCAGGGGCTACCAGGGTCCACCAGGAGCCACCAGGGGCCGTGGATCCCAAACCCAGATCATCAGATGGTCTGAGATCAGAACGGGAGTCATCAAAGAACCACTGGCACCGTCTTTGAAGCTCGCCGGAACGGACCACGCCCCCCTCGCCGCCTCCTGCATTCCCGCCCCCGCGGCTGGTGGCTGCTGTGTGAAACTTTGAACTGAAAACGGGAAAAAGGAAAAAGGGAAAGGGAGACGAGAGCTCAGACGGAGAAAGAAGACCACCACCCAGCGAAGCCCGGGAGAAGGACTCCTGGAGGTGTTGTGGCTGTGTGTCATGCTAACGCTACTTGGAGGGGAGGCGGCAGTCTGGGCCGAGCCGGCGCCTCACGGTGGAGACGGACGGCTGTGAAGGAGGACTGAGAGATAAGAGGCAAGACAGGACAGAGACGCCTCACCTTTAACTCTTCATCCCCCCCCCACCCCCACCCGCTCTCTCTCTCTCCCACACCCCTCACAGCCCCCCAGCTGTCTGTCAACCCCCCCAACCACACCAGCACACCAGCACACAACCCCCCCAACCACACCAGCACTCCAGCACACCAGCACACAACCCCCCCAACCACACCAGCACACAACCCCCCCAACCACACCAGCACACAACCCCCCCAACCACACCAGCACACAACCCCCCAACCACACCAGCACACCAGCACACAACCCCCCCAACCACACCAGCACACAACCCCCCCAACCACACCAGCACACAACCCCCCAACCACACCAGCACACAACCCCCCCAACCACACCAGCACACAACCCCCCCAACCACACCAGCACACAACCCCCCCAACCACACCATCACACAACCCCCCAACCACACCAGCACACAACCCCCCCAACCACACCAGCACACAACCCCCCAACCACACCAGCACACAACCCCCCCAACCACACCAGCACACAACCCCCCCAACCACACCAGCACACAACCCCCAAGCACACCAGCACACAACCCCCCCAACCACACCAGCACACAAACCCCCCAACCACACCAGCACACCAGCACACAACCCCCCCAACCACACCAGCACACAACCCCCCCAACCACACCAGCACACAACCCCCCAAGCACACCAGCACACAACCCCCCCAACCACACCAGCACACAACCCCCCAAGCACACCAGCACACAACCCCCCAAGCACACCAGCACACAACCCCCCCAACCACACCAGCACACAAACCCCCCAACCACACCAGCACACCAGCACACAACCCCCCCAACCACACCAGCACACAACCCCCCAAGCACACCAGCACACAATCCCCCCAACCACACCAGCACACAACCCCCCAACCACACCAGCACACAACCCCCCCAACCACACCAGCACACAACCCCCCCAACCACACCAGCACACAACCCCCCAAGCACACCAGCACACAACCCCCCCAACCACACCAGCACACAACCCCCCCAACCACACCACCACACAACCCCCCAAGCACACCAGCACACAATCCCCCCAACCACACCAGCACACAACCCCCCAACCACACCAGCACACAACCCCCCCAACCACACCAGCACACAACCCCCCAAGCACACCAGCACACAATCCCCCCAACCACACCAGCACACAACCCCCCCAACCACACCAGCACACAACCCCCCCAACCACACCAGCACACAACCCCCCCAACCACAGCAGCACAGCAGCACAGCAGCACAGCAGCACAGCAGCAAGTGTGCTGGGAGCTAGAACAGCACCGCTGTTTCCTTTCACTTCATGTTTTCCGTGTTCCACAAGCTTTCATCCACAGCCAGGCCCACTGAGTCGACAAGGACGACCTTTCACCCTGTCCGCCTGCAAA
>NC_079227.1:1669548-1692048 GCF_029633865.1 Lampris incognitus
AGTAACCCTCCTCTGTCTTCTTCTGTGGTCAAGAGTGACCCTCCTCTGTCTTCTTCTGTGGTCAAGAGTGACTGTGTGTCATTGTGTTGTTAATATCAAGTCTCGTCGACTGTGCAGGACGGGGCCATATCCTACAGCCATGTTGGAGCTTTTAAACATCACAACGGAGTGTTGTCAGCTTGTTGTCAGGGACTGAATGCAGCTTCGTGTTACTCGTACATTAGAATGAAAGGAAGTGAATCCAGTTGAACTCAGGTAATTCTGTTCTATAGGTTAAGTATGGCATGCTTCCCGACTGACAAGGCAATCCAGAAGCTGAGAAATCCCCCATCACCTGAGGGGCATAGGTGTACCGCTGCAGGGCTCTGTGTGTGTGTGTGGGTGGGTGGGTGGGTGGGTGTGTAGGCTACCGTGACTTATGTGGACTCATGCAGCCACCACCTCAGAGCCCAGAGGGCTGAGTGGGTGTTTAAAAGGTCCGTCTGAGGCCTGAGTTTAGGGTTTCCCAGTAGAGTGGATGGGCTTTGAAGAGGCACGTCCAGTAATGAATTAGTGTATTGTCTGTCGGGAGGAGAAGCCCCTGGGTGGGGCACCAGATCAAAGGAGGTCCCTCTTTATTACCTGGGGCTTGGGTTCAGGTATGCGACTGGACAGAGCAAAGGGCAGACACGCTGACCCTTGAAAAGAGACTGGGGGTGATTGTTTTCTTTAAATGATGCACGTTTATGTGGCGGGGCGGTTGTTGGGGCCTATGTCAAGGCAAGACTTGGGAAGGGATGGGGACGGGATGTTCGTTTGGAGGTGTGATATTATGCCTGCACGTTTTCTCGTGTGCTTTCCCCATTTTGGAGGTTTTGAGTATTTATGAAACACAGGATCTGAGCAAGCAGTCTCAGAAACCCGTTCAGACAAGCAGCGAACGAGGAAGGCCACGTTGGTGCACACAGTGTGTACTGAGCCGACAGAATGGAGTCTGAGGGGACGCTTACCACCTGGACTGCAGCACGCCACTCAGTCTGACATGCTGACTGGTCAGTCTGACATGTGTGGTCAGTCTGACATGTTGACTAGTCAGTCTGACAGGTTGACTGGTCAGTGTGACATGTTGATTAGTCACCCTGATATGTTGACTAGCAGGTTAACATGCTGACTGATCAGTCTGACATGTTGACTGGTCAGTCTGATATGTTGACTAATCAGTCTGACAGGTTGACTGGTCAGTCTTACATGTTGACTGGTCAGTCTGATATGTTGACTAGTCAGTCTGACATGTTGGCTGGTCAGTCTGACATGTTGACTAGCCAGTCTGACATGCTGACTGATCAGTCTGGCATGTTTTCTGGTCAGTCTGACATGTTGACTAGTCAGTCTGACAGGTTGACTGGTCAGTCTGACATGTGTGGTCAGTCTGACATGTTGACTAGTCAGTCTGACATGCTGACTGATCAGTCTTACAGGTTGACTGGGCTGTCTGACATGTGTGGTCAGTCTGACATGTTGACTAGTCAGTCTGACAGGTTGACTGGTCAGTGTGACATGTTGACTAGTCACCCTGATATGTTGACTAGCAGGTTAACATGCTGACTGATCAGTCTGACATGTTGACTGGTCAGTCTGATATGTTGACTAATCAGTCTGACAGGTTGACTGGTCAATCTGATATGTTGACTAGTCAGTCTGACATGTTGGCTGGTCAGTCTGACATGTTGACTAGCCAGTCTGACATGCTGACTGATCAGTCTGACATGTTTTCTGGTCAGTCTGACATGTTGACTAGTCGGTCTGACAGGTTGACTGGTCAGTCTGATATGTTGACTAGTCAGTCTGACATGCTGACTGGTCAGTCTTACAGGTTGACTGGGCTGTCTGACATGTTGTCTGGTCAGTCTGACATGTTGACTAGTCGGTCTGACAGGTTGACTGGTCAGTCTGATATGTTGACTAGTCAGTCTGACATGCTGACTGGTCAGTCTTACAGGTTGACTGGGCTGTCTGACATGTTGACTGGTTAGTCTGATATATGTTGACTAGTCAGTCTGACTGGTTGATTGGTCAGTCTGATATGTTGACTAGTCAGCCTGACATGTTGACTGGCCAGTCTGACATGTTGACCAGTCAGTCTGACATGTTGACTAGCCAGTCTGACATGCTGACTGGTCAGTCTTACAGGTTGACTGGGCTGTCTGACATGTTGACTGGTTAGTCTGATATATGTTGACTAGTCAGTCTGACAGGTTGACTGGTCAGTTTGACATGTTGTCTGGTCAGTCTGACATGTTGACTAGTCAGTCTGACAGGTTGACTGGTCAGTCTGATATGTTGACTAGTCAGTCTGACAGGTTGACTGGTCAGTCTGATGCAGCGGTGTCAGAACTGTGAGTCACAGCATCAATCATCCATCCATTATCTTAACCGTTTATCCTGCTGTCAGAGTCGCGGGGATGTCGAAGCCTATTCCAGCCGTCATTGAGCGGCAGGCAGACAGATACCCTGGACAGACCGGCAAGCCATCACAGGGTCAACACACACACACACACACACACACACACACACACACACACACACACACACACACACACACACACACACACACACACACACACACACACACACACACACACACACACACACACACACACACTTACTTGCTTGCTTTAGGTTGTCCGTCGTGTCCTACAATGACAATCCTGCCTCTGTCACTTGTCAGTCTTCTTATGGCTGTAAAGCCCAATCCGCGATCCACACTGTCTGCCACAGACAGAACAGGTGAGATCCCTGACTGGGGGTGTAGGTGTACTGACTGGGGGTGTAGGTGTACTGACTGGGGGTGTAGGTGTACTGACTGGGGGTGTAGGTGTACTGACTGGGGGTGTAGGTGTGGTACTGGCTTCATGTCTCTTCAGACGTCTCCTGGTCTGTCAGTCACCGCGGTCCTTCTCGAGCTTTTGCACCCCTTGTTGACAGAGCTGTCGCCAGATGGAGAGTTGGGCGGCAGTGTCCTCCAGCGGGCTCAGGTTCAGGCCGCACTTCTTTATGATGGTCTTCAGCTGGTCTTTGTACCATTTTTCTGGCCTCCTGCCAAGCGGTGGCCAAGATGCAGCTGGCCATACAGCACTTTATGCGGTAAGCGCTCCTTTGGCATCCTGATGACCGACCGAGCCAGCGAAGTTGGTGCTGGGTGGTGGTAGCCTCCATGCTGATGCAGTTGGTCTTGTGGTGTATTTCAGTATGGGGCACTCGGTCACGCCAGGTTCTCCTCAGGATGCATTGTAGGCATTGGATGTGGAAGGCCTCAAGCATCCTGAGGTGGTGGCTGTACAGGGTCCGTGCCTCACAGCTGTAGAGGAGAGTCGTGATGACAACTGCCAAGTAGACAGATATTTTGGTGTGGAGGTTGAGGTCTTTGTTTTGAAAGACCCTTCTCCTAAGTCTGCCAAAAGAGGATGACGCTTGTTTAATCCGGTTTTGCATCTCCCTGTCGATGCTGCAGTCGTCAGAGAGGAAGCTGCCCAGGTATTTGAAGGATTCCACTGTTGCAAGTGGTTTGTCGGAGATGGTGAAGGTTGGTGAATGAGATGGAGGAGTAGATGCCCACTGGCATACTACTTCAGTCTTTGTCACATTTATAGAGAGCCCCAGCCTACCATACGCCCTTGCAGCAGCTGCAAGGGTAGCTTGTAGTGCCTCGGGTGTGTGGGCCACAACTGCACAGTCATCTGCGTACTGTAACTCCATGATGTGCTCACATGTCATTTTTGTGACCGCTTGGAGCCTACGGGTGTTAAATAGGTTTCCATCTAGTCTGAAGTCCACAGTAACCCCACTGTCCTTCCTGATTTCCTTGTGGAGCAGCAATGTCACACACAGGAGGAAGATGTTGAAAAGAACTGGAGCAAGGATGCACCCCTGACGTACCCCTGGTGCACACCCTGAAGGGCTCGGATTCCACATGAAATTGTTCAAGGATGTTGACAAACTTTTGTGGGCAGCCAAACTTCAGGAGGATGTTCCCTAGGATGCCCCTGTTGACTGTGTGGAAAGCCTTTGACAGGTCGATGAAGGCTATGAAGAGGTTCTGATGTTGCTCCCTGCACTTCTCTTGGAGTTGCCATGCTGTGAACACCATGTCCACAGTACTCCTATTCCTCCTGAACCCACACTGTGACTCAGGCAACAGCTCCTCTGAGATGTGTTTTACCAGCCGGTGTAGCATGACTTTGGCCAGGACTCTTCCAGCAACAGCCAGTAGTGAAATGCCACGGCTGTTGCCACAGAGGGACTTGTCTCCTTTGCCTTTATATATGGAGATGATGTTAGCATCCCTCCACTGCTGAGGGACAGTTTCGTTCTTCCATACGTGTGAGATGAACAGGAAAAGTGCACGGGTGCAGAGGTAGCCTCCCTGTTTAAAAATCTCTGCAGGGATACTGTCAGGGCCAGGGGTCTTGTTATTTTTCAGCGACCTAACTGCACAATGAACCTCTTCAAAGGTTGGTGGAAGGTCAAGGTCTTGAATGGTGGGGCGGACAGGTAGTTCATCCAAGACTGAGGGATCTGTTGGGAGGACTGGTTCAAAAGGGTCTCAAAATGTTCTGGCCATCTTTTTGTGATGAGTTTCTGGTCCTTTATGAGGGTGGTACCATCATCAGACTTCAGGGGGGAGACAGAGCAGTTTCTTGGGCCGTAGATGGTTTTCACTGCATCATAAAAGTTGTGCATATCATTTCTATCGGCATGGGATTGTATTTCATTTGCCTTCGATATCCACCACTCATTCTGCAGGGCAATTTTGACTGCACCTCTCTCCTGGATGCTTGCCATTGTTGCCGGAGTGTAGCTGATGTGGGATTGTTGAGGACAGCACTGTGTGCTTTATGCATGCCTTTGAGTATGGAAGTTATTGTGCCTGTGTTGTCATTGAACCAGTCCTGGTGTTTTCTGCTCTTGTAACCGATGGATTGGGATGCTGCCTTGTAGAGTCTGGAGCTCACGGAAGACCATTTCCTATCAATGGAATCATCCGTGCTCAAGAGAAGCTCAATGTCTTCCAGGTTTTCAGCCAGAGAGAGGCAGAGATTGTTCTGGACCTCAGCCTTTTCTAGCCGGTCACAGTCAAGCCTCTTCTTTGCTGACCTCTGGAGACGAACAGCACGGCATACCTCCACCTGGAGCCTGGTCATGATGATCCAGTCCAGTACTCAGCACCTCTCATTGCACAAGTGAGTAAGACGTCTTTTGTATCAGCACGTCTCACAATGATGTAGTCCAACAGGTGCCAATGTTTGGAGCGTGGGTGCATCCAGGATGTTTTGTGCTTATTTTTTAATTGGAAGAGGGTGTTTGTGATGGTCAAGCCATGCTCAGCACAGAGGCTTAGGAGGCGCAGTCCGTTAGCATTGACTTTCCCAATGCCATGCCCACCAATGACACCACTCCACACCTTGTTGTCTTTCCCCACTCTGGCATTGAAATCGCCCAGCAAAAAGATCTTGTCCTCCTTGGGTATATGACGGAGAGCCTCATCTAGTGACTGATAGAAGCGGTCCTTTACGTCATCCTCTGATGGCAGTGTTGGTGCATAGGCACCTAGGAGGGTGGCATAACGTTTCTTGGCCAGAGGGATCCTGAGCGACATGAGCCTTTCACTTATGCCAATCGGTGTTTCAGTGAGTCTTGGTAGGAGGCTGTGTTTTATTGCAAATCCCACACCATGCTGATGTTGTCCTCATGCAGGGTATCCCTTCCAGAAGAAGGTGCAGGTGTCCTCCTTCGGGGGGCCTTCATCCAGGAACCTGGTTTCGCTGAGTGCAGCGATGTCAGCATTGTAGCGGTTGAGTTCCACTGCAATGAGTGCAGTCCTTCGCTGAGGTCTTTGGGCATTAACGTCCAGCAGAGTTCTTATGTTCCATGTTGCCAGTTTAAAGGGAATTATTTTCTTTTTTTTATTTCGACCACAGAATGGAATGTCCCGATAGGTGCGGAAGCCTTTCCAGGATGTTTTGAGTGGGCAATGTTTAGGCCACCTTTTCTAGGCCCCTCCCCAGTTGGGGTGAGCAGTGTGGCTCCTAAATATGGCTGCTCAGACACACAGGGGTCTGCGAGAGCAGCTGCCACTCAAACCTAGCTGCTGGCAACCATGAATAGCCCTGTGCCGCTGGCTTGCAGGAGTCTGATTAGGAGCTTCCAGTGCATTCATACCTGCTCCCGTCACCAGACACCACATCTCCGCCAGACTTTGATCCATATCCTGGTTGCTGGAATCGCCGCGTCCAGGACGCGAACCCGTATTTCCCGCACCACGGGCGACAACGTTACCCAGTCGACTAAAGGGTGTGTATATATATATATATATATATATACATATATACATACATACATACATACATACATATACATACATACATACACACATACATACATACATATATACATACATACATATACATACACACATATATATACATACATACATATACATACATACATACATACATACATACATATATATGTGTGTGTGTGTGTGTATACATACATATATACATATATATGTGTGTATATATATATACATATACATATATACACATATACATATACATATACATACATACATACATACATACATACATACATACATACATACATACACTACCGTTCAAAAGTTTGGGATCACCCAAACAATTTTGTGTTTTCCATGAAAAGTCACACTTATTCACCACCATATGTTGTGAAATGAATAGAAAATAGAGTCAAGACATTGACAAGGTTAGAAATAATGATTTGTATTTGAAATAAGATTTTTTTTACATCAAACTTTGCTTTCGTCAAAGAATCCTCCATTTGCAGCAATTACAGCATTGCAGACCTTTGGCATCTAGCTGTTAATTTGTTGAGGTAATCTGGAGAAATTGCACCCCACGCTTCCAGAAGCAGCTCCCACAAGTTGGATTGGTTGGATGGGCACTTCTTGCATACCATACGGTCAAGCTGCTCCCAACAGCTCAATGGGGTTCAGATCTGGTGACTGCGCTGGCCACTCCATTACCGATAGAATACCAGCTGCCTGCTTCTGCTCTAAATAGTTCTTGCACAATTTAGAGGTGTGTTTAGGGTCATTGTCCTGTTGTAGGATGAAATTGGCTCCAATCAAGCGCTGTCCACTGGGTATGGCATGGCGTTGCAAAATGGAGGGATAGCCTTCCTTATTCAGAATCCCTTTTACCCTGTACAAATCTCCCACCTTACCAGCACCAAAGCAACCCCAGACCATCACATTACCTCCACCATGCTTAACAGATGGCGTCAGGCATTCTTCCAGCATCTTTTCATTTGTTCTGCGTCTCACAAACGTTCTTCTTTGTGATCCAAACACCTCAAACTTGGATTCATCCGTCCACAACACTTTTTTCCAGTCTTCCTCTGTCCAATGTCTGTGTTCTTTTGCCCATCTTAATCTTTTTCTTTTATTGGTCAGTCTCAGATATGGCTTTTTCTTTGCCACTCTGCCCTGAAGCCCAGAATCCCGCAGCCGCCTCTTCACTGTAGATGTTGACACTGGTGTTTTGCGGGTACTATTTAATGAAGATGCCAGTTGGGGACCTGTGAGGCGTCTGTTTCTCAAACTAGAGACTCTAATGTACTTATCTTCTTGCTCAGTTGTGCAACGCGGCCTCCCACTTCTTTTTCTACTCTGGTTAGAGCCTGTTTGTGCTGTCCTCTGAAGGGAGTAGTACACACCGGTGTAGGAAATCTTCAATTTCTTAGCAATTTCTCGCATGGAATAGCCTTCATTTCTAAGAACAAGAATAGACTGTCGAGTTTCAGATGAAAGTTCTCTTTTTCTGGCCATTTTGAGCGTTTAATTGACCCCACAAATGTGATGCTCCAGAAACTCAATCTGCTCAAAGGAAGGTCAGTTTTGTAGCTTCTGTAACGAGCTAAACTGTTTTCAGATGTGTGAACATGATTGCACAAGGGTTTTCTAATCATCAATTAGCCTTCTGAGCCAATGAGCAAACACATTGTACCATTAGAACACTGGAGTGATAGTTGCTTGAAATGGGCCTCTATACACCTATGTAGATATTGCACCAAAAACCAGACATTTGCAGCTAGAATAGTCATTTACCACATTAGCAATGTATAGAGTGTATTTCTTTAAAGTTAAGACTAGTTTAAAGTTATCTTCATTGAAAAGTACAGTGCTTTTCCTTCAAAAATATGGACATTTCAATGTGATCCCAAACTTTTGAACGGTAGTGTATACATATACATATACATATACATACATATATACATATATATACATATATATACACATACATACACATATACATACATATATACATATACATACATACATATACACATACACATATACATACATATATACATATATACATATATACATATATATACATACATATACACATACACATATACATACATATATACATATATACATATATATATATATATATATATGGAACAATTCCTTATATCAAGGAACGGTTGGCAACCCTAACCTGCAGTCACTGTATTGTTTATAAGGGTGGGGGTATCTGCAGTCAGGTGAGACTGAAGAGATCACTTAGATGATGATGAAACATTTCTGCCAATAAACGTTGTGTCCAGATGAACTGATTCAACCTTCTTTGATTTTCTTATCTGGATACTCCTGTCTCTGCTCCTGATCAAGGCAATGGAAAGAAGAACTGGAGTTGGTCCCTGGGCACTGCAGCTGCCAACTGCTCCTATATGATAGGATGGGTTAAATACAGAGAACTCATTTGTTGTAAGAATACAATGTCAAATAAAGGGGCTTTCATTTCATTTGGTTTTCACATAGGCCTATTGTAAGTTCAAACACTTTTTTATTGTCTTGTCTCATCATTATAGGTGGTAACTCAGGGTCAAGTATGACCGGCCTCCCTCTGGGTCCCTCTGAGGCTTCAGGTGGGTGTAGAGGATGATCCAGGAGACACATAATGGGAGGACGCCTGTGCGTGACAGCTTTTTACGTGGAGAGGCTGATGCTCCTGCAGCCACCACACGGTCCTTGGCAGGGGGTGGCCAGAGTCCAATGGCATGGAGAACCAAGACGATTGGGGACCACCCTCTGTTGCAGCCTCCATCCTCATTCACTGCCGTTGTGACCTGGAGACATCTTCTACCAGTTCTGCTGTTGAGGTCTTTGTTGGGTTGCACTTCATCTAGAACCTCCCCCTGACCTATCTGCCTTGGGTGACCCTACCAGGAGCCCAGCTCCAGATGGCATAGCTCTTTTGATCATTAGTACACACAAGCTTCTCCACCACGACAAGATGGCGAGCTTGTCTATGATTTACGTGGGTGGTATGTTAGGTGTTGCACATTTTTTAATGTGTTGAATTGCAAGCTGTCATGTCCAGTTGCCTTTGTACAAATAATTAAAGTTATATTGAACTGTATTCAGTGGAAAAATAGTGCACAGACAGATGTGGCATCAGAGAAACGCCTTGATAAAGAAATGGCCATCGTGCGTCTGTGCGCGGGATCACTTTCCTATGGGAACCAACTGTTTCTCTTCCCAGCTGGGCCTCCTGCTCAGCCAGCCGGCCATACTCTCATAATAGTCCTGTTCTGCTGCTCCTCTGCGGAGCGTGAAGAGTCAGGGCCCACTGTCAATAGGAGCCCGGGCATCAGGTTATTCTCACACCTGCTGTCATCCAGACACCATGAATGACTGCTTGTAGATGTTTGCTGAATGAGGGAGAACAGGGAGAAATGCCTCCAGGAGCTTGTATGTGTCGGAATAAGACTTGGTCCTGCTCTTAGTACAAATTAGAATGAGTTTTATAAGACATGCAAATGTGTACATACATGGAGCTTGGTGGCTTGCCTTAATTGTCACATTGAATATAACAAAATATATAGATGAAAACATAGAAGAATGCATCCACAAACTTGGAAGATTGAGGAGGAAGAAAGATTTAAGAAATTTAAAACAAAATAGAGGAAATAAGTTTCAGAGCCTGATCAACCTGGGTGTCCAACACCATGACAGTCTCTTAAAAATGGTGAAAATGTGATCATAACATTTAATGTGGTGATTGATTTAACACTCAGCCATAATTGCACGCCAAACCACAACAAACCACATGAAAACCAGGTTCCTACCGTGATGGCAGAGCTCCCTGGGTCTCAATTAGTCTTGATGACTTACCTAGTGGGAGTCTTGATGACTTACCTAGTGGGAGTCTTGATGACTTACCTAGTGGGAGTCTTGATGACTTACCTAGTGGGAGTCTTGATGACTTACCTAGTGGGAGTCTTGATGACTTACCTAGTGGGAGTCTTGATGACTTACCTAGTGGGAGTCTTGATGACTTACCTAGTGGGAGTCTTGATGACTTACCTAGTGGGAGTCGGTGTTGAAATCACCCAAGAAGATCATTGTTGGGGAGGAGTAATAATGCAGCCGGGGCCCCCAGAACCACAAAACAATTACTGAATCCTTAGTTGTGTTTGTCAGCGATGACAACAGGGGGTTCAATAAAGCAAGCAGGAGGGAAAACAGGCGTGCACACAGGGGACATGCGGACACAGCACCAGCCAAAGCAGATCGCTAAAGAATTTGTCAAGACGTGCGTTACAACGCAATTCATTTTGATTTGTGTCGCTCACCTGCTAATATAGCCCTCCTAATGTGCCATCCAAAAACACAATAAACCCGATGATTACTTCATTTCTGTCAAACGTTGATGTGGGATTTTTTAAATGGGCACTACTTAGAGAGAAGCAACCAGAAACAGTTGACAGTTGCACAGGGGTGAAGGAGACAAGTGTGATCTTTGTCTGGAGGTTCATCAGCTGAGCCTTGTGACCTTGACACATGGCCTGCATCAGGTGGCTCACAGGAAGCCTTAATGAAACAAAACAGAGACAACACTCGGCCAAATGCAAAGTCAGAGAGCAATATTACAAGTGTGTCATACAAATGTGAACGTGACATGATCACTGAAAGAGTCGTTTCAAGCAGGCGGTTCATGCTGAGCCTCAAATCACTTCTTTAACATTTCCTTATAAGTCATTGCGGTGGACGTGACTGGAGTCAGCAGTGATGTACTTCCTGTAGGGTCGCCCCAGTCGGGGCGAGATGGGGCGATAAAGGCTTGGGCTCAGGCCTGCTTCTCGCCAGCTGCCTCCTCTGGTCATGTTAACTTGGCCCCATTAGTTATAATCTGGTCCCCAGAGTCAGCCTTGAAAACCCTGCCTGGCAACTGCAGAGAACTGCTCCGAGCAAAAGGCTGCTCCTCTGTGCCTGCCCCAGAGACGAAAACAGAAGAGGGCTTATCTGATGGACAGGGCTTTGGCAGGTCTCCTGGTCGAACGAGGCAGAAAGGAAAGTTTCTCTCACGTCAAGTGGAACTTCAGATAACAGAAGTAGCTACCAAGAAACCGGCTTGTGTAGCCAAATATGCCTTATCGTGGTGGCCTCTCAGTTGGCCTCGAACGCAAACTGTTTTTTATAACACAAGTGTGCGTCTGTCCCTTAGATGCCATTTGTGAGAGTTAGCTTTAACCACACACAAAAACCATAGAAACAGCCAGCAAATACAGCCTGCAACACGCTGCCACTCACCTAGAAACACAGGTATGTGTGCACATACACAACATTTTGTGTCTATTAAAAAAGCAAAGAAAATCATGGGGCAAGCAATGGCCTGAAGGTAAAAATGTCGGGCCAAGGAAACTAGTTGAGTTGGGGCAGACATGATGGAGGGGGACTGATAAGGCCAGCGGACTGACTGATCCCCCTCACACCCCAGACATGTCTGCTCTGCGTCGGCTGTGTAGAGGCGAGCACTTCAAACACATCCAATATTTCAGTGACAGGAAGCTCCAGGGTAAAACAACCCCTTTACCTGTAATCTGCTTAAACAGAGCCCTGGGAGGACTTAGCGAGGTCCTCAACTATGAGAAAGCGGTCTGAGACAATCTGCCTTGGGAAACTGTGTCAGCAGTTGAGAAACACAAACGAGAGGTTGGAGAAGCATCAGTTGACCAGAAGTTGACCTGTTGACTGTGGCAAAACCCCTCCAGGCAAATAGATGGGTTTGCTAGGAGGCAGGTAATTTGAAGAAAGGATTTTAAAATGTTGTTTTACCAACCGACCACTGAAGAATGCTAAGATGCAAACGGGACGTAACTTTCATGCAAGAAACCAAAGTGATGTCGTCCACTGCTTCCCTGTCGGTGCCTGGTTGTGTTCTCTGCTACGTGGTGCTATACTTGGGCATTTAGCAGCCTCCATTTTTCACTGCATGCTAGCTGAGAAGTTGAAAAGTGAACGTTGGGCCTAATTAATTGGCTGGCAGTTTGTTCTGTGTTTTGAAATGATAACTCAGTCACGCTGTCACTGAATATAGAGACACACTCCAGGTAATGTTTTTCCACATTATCAACTCTACCTGTTTGGTAACTGTCATTGTCATGCAGTGTTCTGCTTCACGCCCTGGGGCAGGTGGGGGTGGGCTGTCACCTACTATTGTCACCCCAAAAGATTTAAAAAAAAAAAACTCTGCTTCCTTGTCTCTGCCACTTGCTGCTAGCTGCCAGTCTGCACTGACTGTAGAGCCAGAGGGAATGCTGTAATAAGCCCCGTCAACAATGACGACAAACAGGTCAACAAAAGCCAGCGGGCCAAACCCAACAGAGTCACCGCCCCCGGACATACAATGCCACTGCTTAACTCAAAGCTCACCCTGCCCTTCCATTCGGACCCAATCCTCGGCCCCCCGCCAAGTGGGGAATGCAGAGGGGAAAATGACCTTTTTCCCCTTCCAGTCCCACCTGGGTTTCTCAGGAAGATTAGGAGGTGGAGGGTGGAATAGGGAGTGTCCGTTGTTGCTCGCTAGATCCCAGCCCCGATGCAGGGGATTCCACAGTGAAGGCTGGGAGATTTGGAGGAGGACCAGATGCTAGGTTTGGCACGTACGAGTCTAGAATTTCATGCTGTATTGCAGAACTTGGTAGGGATTTTATGTTTCACTGGTCTGGCTATTATTCAAGCATGTGAAACCATGCAAGGACGACGCAGCAGTTTTCTATTACTGGGCCTTCCATTATGAAAAACTGAACACAGCCTTATTAAAGGGCCTCAGCTCGATGGTAACCAACTGTCAGCAGACATAAAAGAGTGATTGGTGATTTTATTAGCTTTGCTTTCCAACTTGGTGTCCATTGACTTCCATATTGTTGTTGGCTGGCTGCCTGAGCCCGATGTTCCATTCATCTGGTTGGCTCTCCGGGGTCCGGAGCTGCAGGGGGTACCGTCAGGTGTGTGCATGGCGGTTTTGGTGCCAGTCTAGAAGCCCGGTGCTCCATAACAGCTGTGTGGGTGGCAAAAGTGGCCTAATAACCAGTGAAATCTCCTCGAATATATGGGACCAGTCATGTAGGGATCGCAACAGCAGAACTGCTGCGAAAATAAAGCCTCTTGAAAATTAACATAGTGTATATCCATTAAAACACACACGTGCATATATAAAAATACACGTATACACACACTATTAACAAAAGCCTTATGTGAAGGCAAATTTTGGCGTAATGCTGTATCATGAGCCTAAAAGCTTCCATAAATGCAATATGGCTTGTCATGTGTAAAATCTACTTTGTTTATATGCTCATAAAATAATTGCTAAATGCTGTTGGCAAGACTTTTCTTTCAATGTGATTATGAATTACTGCAAAAGCAGATAATGATATGTCCATGGTCCAACAAAGCCTCAACATATTGTCAAAATTAACACGTTCATGTCAGAAGCAGCTACACGCGCCAAAACAGAGCGTCTCAGAGTAGCAGAGCGACATGCTGGTGTCAGGAAATCTGCTGTAGGTACATCTGCACCGCATGCTTCAGGGATTACTCCCAACCACATGCAGCCAGAGCACGTTACAGAGACGTGGGGAACAACAAAAACACAAGAAAAATGGCAAGAAAGAGCCCCTGATGGACAAATGTGCAGCAAATGAAAGGCTGTGTAACATTCGGGTGTTACGCAGACCGAACCTGAAATTCAGAGTTTTCCACCGTTAAGGCTCTCTACAAAGCACAGCGTTTGGAATTCCAGTGCTGAGATAAAAGCGCGCGTCCTGATAAGCAGCGTTAGCAGCGATTATTCCAAAGTGCTACCAGATGCCTCCATAGCACAGCCATGGACCAGGTTATCCGGTCTTTGGCCTTGATTTTCTTTATTTGGCGCTTCTCCCATGTCACCTGTCTCAGAGGCCATTACTTTTCTCCTCAACATACCTGACAATCACGTCCAGGCGCCGGATCACTCAGTATTGACATGTACAAAGACCATGCTGACCTTAACCAGGCGTGCAGGTGTGATGGACAGGTACGCTCAGAAAACATCTCAGTCCGACTCAGATGAACCGGGTCAGGTTTCAGTGAGCAGTAATGGTGTTGGTGCTGTGGCCCAGACCCGTCCCACACCTGACACTTTCATCCGGCCCACATACCGCGTGGAATGATGGCACTTTGGTGGCCCGCTCCTGTTTGCCAGATCTGGGCCAGAACCAAGCCATAGCAATGCCGTATGTGCCACATATTTGCCAAAGGTGGCCCATATCTGTTTTGTGACATTTGGGCCATATGCACCATTTACCACACGAGGCACTGCAGGGTCACATCCAGATTATATGTTGCCCAGAGCACCGCAGCTTTGCCAAAAAAGGCCCACATGTGATTTGGCATATTTGGGCCATATTTGCTGTTATAAATGTGGGCCACTTCAGGCTCACATCCATTTTGTCAGGGCCAGAAGAAGGCCATCGGTGCCGCATCATTGCCTGAAGTGGCCCACATCCGGATGCTGTCTGGGTTGGTTCTGTCAAGTTGACTGGCATTTATGTGGGTGCAAAACCCAGGGCAGGAGCATAAACATGGCAGGAGTACTGCATTACAACTAGCATAAAACCACCAGGACAGTCTTAAAGTAGCTAACAAGTCAGCAATTCAAAATGCTGTAGGTGGATCATGTTTAGGAAAATGCACTGATTTTATAAGAATCGACCTTTCGCAAAGTACCGCCCCAGAAGGGTGCTTGTCCAATCCTACCTTAGCAACGGTCCGTCAAGCTTTCAAACACACAGCATAATGCTGAAACGGTGGGCCTATGGGATCTGCAGACCGGATACTAGATATGTGAACAGTTTGGAGGGGTGTAATTCTCTTTCCCTTCCCCAAACCCAGAACGCAAGAAGCGCAATGTGGGCAATAGATCTGGCAGTATAGCAGACCCACCCCATGGCCAGCTTCATCCATCCAGAATCAACACAAATACCTGTCTCCTCCAAGCTAAGCTGGCTACTAGCTGGTATTGATAGCTAACACAGCTAACGTGTTATTACTGTTACTTTCACCCACACAACGTGCTGATTTCTCCCTTCATGTTTTGGCGTTTTCCGGCTACTTCCTGGATAGTTCTGAAGTGCTTGACGGGCATAGCAACAGTAACTAAGGGGGGCGGGACTTTGCGAAAGGTCAGTTCACACCTGACCAACGTATCACTGGTTGTGATGCATGTAGCTCGTGTTAAACCATTAAACATTTCTGTCAATTCTCCCCGTCAGGCGGATAGCCTGGAAGGGATTGTGCGTTTGGTTGTGCGTGTGTGTGTGTGTGTGTGTGTGTGTGTGTGTGTGTGTGTTTGATTGTTTGATTGTTTGTGCAGGTTATGACTGTATGATGAAGAACCTCTGGTGATTACGGTGATTAAAACCCTTTGAAAAACCTCAAGGAAGGTTGAGTCAGTCTGTCAGTAAACGTCGTGTCCAGATGAACTGGTTCAACCTTCTTGGTTTCTTACCTGGATTATTGAGCAGCATCAAGACCCTGCCCTATATTGCTCAGCATCAGCCACACCTTGTAAATAAACTGCCGGTCATGATGAATATCTCTTCAAAAGACCGGATCTAAACCGGCCTCACCCGAAGGCCATTCCTGTGGACCCCTCCCATCAACAGGTGGGGTTGTTCACCGGCTCAGAGAACATAAAGTCCCATTCTCCATTGCTTATCAGTTAAGGTAGGATTATACTGTAGCGAATATGGGGGCCAGTCCCGGGGACCGTCGCCACAGCCGGAACGTGAACCCGTGTCTCCCACTCCGCAAGCGACAACGTTAATCATTCGACTAAAGGGTCCGACCCCTTAGCCAAGGGGTCTACTTATGCATGCAGGTTACAGTACCCCCCTCCTTCGGGAAGCGCGTCCCCGCGCTTAAGCATATCAACTGCTTCACGCCTCTGGGCGCACGCGCTTCCGATGGCCTTACGCTCTCACCATCCCACTTCTGACTTCAAGGTAGCGAATTCGGGGGACAGTCCGGGAACCGCCACAGCCGGGACGCGAACCCGTGTATTCCGCACCGCGGGTGACTACGTTAACCAGTCGACCAAAGGGTCCGACCCGTTAGTCGGGGACCAACGTGCCTAGTCATTCATGCACATTACAATACACTGCTCTCTTGTGAATACGTATTTTCTCCTAGGTGGGTGATTCATTTCTGCAGGAAGCTGCAGGTTTATGTGCAGGAGGGCAGGAAACCCGAGCTGTCAGGCAGCTCCGGCGGGTGGGCCGCTGCAGGCTGACATGGACCAGACGCCTCCTGACATGTCTGGCTCCTCCGCCGACACAACCATAAAACCAGAAACACAGGCTGGCAGCCAGAGAGGTGAGGCCAGCTCACAGCACACCAACCAGCCAAGCACCTGAATCGGAAAAGAGACGGGAATTCATGAATTTGATGTTATCTGTTGTCACATTAATTGTAAAAGCCTAATTCCACCAAATTTTGAGAATAACAAGAGCAGCCATATCCAATATCTCCTTTGGTAAAGGAGCTTATGGATCAAACAAGTAAAAACGAACAATTCCGTGTTGAAATGAAAGAAAAAACAACAGTAAATAATTCATGATGTCTGACATAAAGAGGAAAGGACCTTAACGTGGCCTACCTGCTGTCGTGTAGACACTATAGGAAGCTGGCCCATCATACATATCTTGTGCTGTCAGTCATGCAGCAGCAGCAGCAGCAGCAGCAGGTGCTGATGGTTCTAAAAAAACAGAAAAGCAGTTGTCTCATTTTGAAAGAGAACCTTTCTAATGTCCTCCAGCGGTTCTGTCTGAAAGATCTCTAATCGTCATATCAAATGTCCATAACACCTCTAAGACTCTCCAAGACTTAGCACAAGTACATGCCCATCTGTTAATCCACATGCTGCTTCCTACAGCAATCAAATCTTTGCTTTGTAAAGTTCACAGCTTCAACAAGATGGCCACCTCTGCTGCCTTACTCCAACCCCCTCTGACCACAAAGGCCCGAATCAGCCTCATTACTAGTGTTTCCTCACACGGTCCATCCAGACTGTCTGATCCGCCCCAGCATTGGTCCTGAGATAACGATCTGCTTGTTTTCGTCCTGTGGCTGCACATACGTGACGGGAAACAGCCATTCACTGTGCTCACATCGCTGCTGTAATGTCCAGGACTTTTAGGAAGTTATAAGACCAGAAGTATGAACTAAAGGGAAATATTCTTCCCCCAGGTAGAAATCCATCCAACAGATAGGGACTTTATGCTTATGCTAAGGCCAATTATCCTGTGCAAGTACAGCCAGCAGTCACTTTTATTTAAAAATCAGCTTTTTCAGGTGGTAGTTTGAGCATCTGAAGAGCATGGCTCCGAATCGCTGATGTATCTGTTAAGAGACCTTTGCAAAATGCCATCCGGGGGTATGGTGCAGGCGGCCAAACGAGGAAGAGATAGTGAATGTGACAGACGAGACTTCCCTCACTGTGTGTTAGCATATGGTAGCAATCGGAGAAAGCGAGGGTCTGCTGGCCCAACAGTAATTAGTGGCCGGCCTCGTGTTGATGTTTCTTTTAATAGCCCAACACGGCCCTGTGCGGACTAAAAATAAACAGGGCAATTAGGGGCGGCAAGGAAGGTCGTCATTTCAGGGGCCTGACCTCTGAACCCAGGTCAGCAACTATATAGAGGTGTCCATGTGGACCACCTGTACCCCTCTTGGTTGACTGGGGGAAACGGCCATGTTGTGTTTACGTTCAGGGTCAGGACACAGATGCAGGCCGTCGTAAGGTTAGCTAGCAAGTGTGTGTAAAGACGGACTATTTATATGAAACGGGGATGTGTACACCACGCCGGCCCTCTCACTCTCCATGCTGTATCATGAACAAACTGCACCCACAGCAGTTGAGGGTATTAGCAGCCATCCTTTCATGTCTCGTTTTAACATTTGGTTTGTTCTCTGGGATGAAGTGTTGGAGAACCTCCTAAAGGTTCCCCCAGCCGCTCAAAACTGGATTCATAGCACACGGCCGTATAATTCCCGATCCCGCTCCCTACCCGCGTAGACTTTCTCTAAATGACGTGTTGTTTGACTAGAATTCAGATCCAGTTGAAACCTGGATGTGTTCTTCGCTGGCCAGCGGTTCAACACAGATGTTCACATAGAGCGAAGAACAACAAGGACAGCCATTCACACCTGGCAACTCTCAAACACAACTTGGCACCAAAGAACCGGCAAGGCTGTCCCAGACTGACCTTTCACCCTCAATGATGTCAATAATCCTCTTGACCAATTAGATGGCTGGAAGCTGTCCTTGGAGTTGCCTGGCCCCAGAGACAAAGACAAATGATTCTATCAGATTAAATGTTTTTTAATGGCAGTCGGGGAGGCCAAATGTGGGATTTCGCTGGAAGCCATATGTGCTTTTCTGCAGTTATCATTCCAAACGAGACTCATTTGTAACCAATCTGTGAATGGGAGGCTAAGCTCCACTTGAAACCAGAAGAAGTGTCTTGTTTGTTACATCGGGCTTACAAAAACAACACAGTAATAACGTTCTTCCTTTTTGTCAATACCACGCCACCATCAACACGTTCTAAAAGTTGATTTACTGTGAGAAGAACCAGCAGTCATCAAGAACATGGCCTCATCTTGTGCAGCTTCGCACATGAGGCGCATTATGAGCAGTATGTTCTGACCTCAGCCTTCCAAGAGAAACATGGAGAGAAAACCACATATCCATAGTCCCTGCTATTTTTAAACCCCAGTTGGACTCAGAGAGCCTGACGCTAGCCACAGCAAAGGCCGCTCCAGCCGACATCGAAGCCATCACAAAGGCATCCTCACTGGCACTTCAGCTTCAAAGCCACAACGAGGTCAGCCAGCGGATTTCTAGTTTGGTGCACTGGACCGAGGCGTCTAGATAGCTGGAAATCCCTCAGCATGGACGGTCCGAAAACACACACAACATGGTGCTGAGGGTGCTGCCTCATCTAGACACAACACATATACACATAGACACACATATAGACACAACGAGGTCAGCCAGCGGATTTCTAGTTTGGTGCACTGGACCGAGGCGTCTAGATAGCTGGAAATCCCTCAGCATGGACGGTCAGAACACACACACAACATGGTGCTGAGGGTGCTGCCTCATCTAGACACAACACATATACACATAGACACACATATAGACACAACACATAGACACAAATATAGACACAACGAGGTCAGCCAGTGGATTTCTAGTTTGGTGCACTGGACCGAGGCGTCTAGATAGCTGGAAATCCCTCAGCATGGACGGTCCGAAAACACACACACACAACATGGTGCTGAGGGTGCTGCCTCATATAGACACAACACATATACACATAGACACACATATAGACACAACACATAGACACGCATATAGACACAACGAGGTCAGCCAGCGGATTTCTAGTTTGGTGCACTGGACCGAGGCGTCTAGATAGCTGGAAATCCCTCAGCATGGACGGTCCGAAAACACACACACACAACATGGTGCTGAGGGTGCTGCCTCATCTAGACACAACACATATACACATAGACACACATATAGACACAACACATAGACACAAATATAGACACAACAAGGTCAGCCAGCGGATTTCTAGTTTGGTGCACTGGACCGAGGCGTCTAGATAGCTGGAAATCCCTCAGCATGGACGGTCAGAACACACACACAACATGGTGCTGATGGTGCTGCCTCATCTAGACACAACACATATACACATAGACACACATATAGACACAACACATAGACACATAGACACGCATATAGACACAACGAGGTCAGCCAGCGGATTTCTAGTTTGGTGCACTGGACCGAGGCGTCTACATAGCTGGAAATCCCTCAGCATGGACGGTCAGAACACACACACACAACATGGTGCTGAGGGTGCTGCCTCATCTAGACACAACACATATACACATAGACACACATATAGACACAACACATAGACACAAATATAGACGCAACAAGGTCAGCCAGCGGATTTCTAGTTTGGTGCACTGGACCGAGGCGTCTAGATAGCTGGAAATCCCTCAGCATGGACGGTCCGAACACACACACACAACATGGTGCTGAGGGTGCTGCCTCATCTAGACACAACACATATACACATAGACACACATATAGACACAACAAGGTCAGCCAGCGGATTTCTAGTTTGGTGCACTGGACCGAGGCGTCTACATAGCTGGAAATCCCTCAGCATGGACGGTCAGAACACACACACACAACATGGTGCTGAGGGTGCTGCCTCATCTAGACACAACACATATACACATAGACACACATATAGACACAACAAGGTCAGCCAGCGGATTTCTAGTTTGGTGCACTGGACCGAGGCGTCTAGATAGCTGGAAATCCCTCAGCATGGACGGTCAGAACACACACACACAACATGGTGCTGAGGGTGCTGCCTCATCTAGACACAACACATATACACATAGACACACATATAGACACAACAAGGTCAGCCAGCGGATTTCTAGTTTGGTGCACTGGACCGAGGCGTCTACATAGCTGGAAATCCCTCAGCATGGACGGTCAGAACACACACACACAACATGGTGCTGAGGGTGCTGCCTCATCTAGACACAACACATATACACATAGACACACATATAGACACAACACATAGACACACATATAGACACAACGAGGTCAGCCAGCGGATTTCTAGTTTGGTGCACTGGACCGAGGCGTCTAGATAGCTGGAAATCCCTCAGCATGGACGGTCAGAACACACACACAACATGGTGCTGATGGTGCTGCCTCATCTAGACACAACACATATACACATAGACACACATATAGACACAACACATAGACACATAGACACGCATATAGACACAACGAGGTCAGCCAGCGGATTTCTAGTTTGGTGCACTGGACCGAGGCGTCTACATAGCTGGAAATCCCTCAGCATGGACGGTCAGAACACACACAACATGGTGCTGAGGGTGCTGCCTCATCTAGACACAACACATATACACATAGACACACATATAGACACAACACATAGACACGCATATAGACACAACGAGGTCAGCCAGCGGATTTCTAGTTTGGTGCACTGGACCGAGGCGTCTAGATAGCTGGAAATCCCTCAGCATGGACGGTCAGAACACACACAACATGGTGCTGAGGGTGCTGCCTCATCTAGACACAACACATATACACATAGACACACATATAGACACAACACATAGACACAAATATAGACGCAACAAGGTCAGCCAGCGGATTTCTAGTTTGGTGCACTGGACCGAGGCGTCTAGATAGCTGGAAATCCCTCAGCATGGACGGTCAGAACACACACACACAACATGGTGCTGAGGGTGCTGCCTCATCTAGACACAACACATATACACATAGACACACATATAGACACAACGAGGTCAGCCAGCGGATTTCTAGTTTGGTGCACTGGACCGAGGCGTCTAGATAGCTGGAAATCCCTCAGCATGGACGGTCAGAACACACACACAACATGGTGCTGAGGGTGCTGCCTCATCTAGACACAACACATATACACATAGACACACATATAGACACAACACATAGACACAAATATAGACACAACGAGGTCAGCCAGTGGATTTCTAGTTTGGTGCACTGGACCGAGGCGTCTAGATAGCTGGAAATCCCTCAGCATGGACGGTCCGAAAACACACACACACAACATGGTGCTGAGGGTGCTGCCTCATATAGACACAACACATATACACATAGACACACATATAGACACAACACATAGACACGCATATAGACACAACGAGGTCAGCCAGCGGATTTCTAGTTTGGTGCACTGGACCGAGGCGTCTAGATAGCTGGAAATCCCTCAGCATGGACGGTCCGAAAACACACACACACAACATGGTGCTGAGGGTGCTGCCTCATCTAGACACAACACATATACACATAGACACACATATAGACACAACACATAGACACAAATATAGACACAACAAGGTCAGCCAGCGGATTTCTAGTTTGGTGCACTGGACCGAGGCGTCTAGATAGCTGGAAATCCCTCAGCATGGACGGTCAGAACACACACACAACATGGTGCTGATGGTGCTGCCTCATCTAGACACAACACATATAC
>NC_079227.1:1699548-1714548 GCF_029633865.1 Lampris incognitus
AGACAGAAAGGAAGAGACAGGAAGACAGAGGAAGACGAAGAGGGAGAGACAGGAAGACAGGGAGCGAGAGACAGGAAGACAGAGAGGAAGAGACAGGAAGACAGAGGAAGACGAAGAGGGAGAGACAGGAAGACAGGGAGCGAGAGACAGGAAGACAGAGAGGAAGAGACAGGAAGACAGAGAGGGAGAGAGGAAGAGACAGGAAGACAGGGAGGGAGAGACAGGAAGACAGAGAGGAAGAGACAGGAAGACAGGGAGGGAGAGATAGGAAGACAGAGGAAGATGAAGAGGGAGAGGAAGACGGAGAGGAAGGCCCTTTTGGATTCTCACACATTCTTGTGTATATATATGTGAAGTGTTGTGTTGTAGCGTTGTTATTCTATGTTAAGTACACTAGGGGTTCAACGATTAATCGACGTAGTCGACAAAAATCGATGATAAAATTAGTTGCCAACGAATGTAATTGTCGACAATTCATCGGCTACGTCATCGCGCATGTAGTTCACGCTGCGGACTGAACGAAACGCCGTCTCGCCGGAGCTGGTGACGGAAGTAGCCAACGACTGGGGCGTCTCACTTCCTTCCCAACTCTCTGAGTTGCACATGCGCACAAGCCACCGGGAACGGAAGCAGAAGCGACAGGACAGGTAAACAAAACATCAAAATGGCGGCGGCCGACGCAACGCCGACGCGTGCTGAAACATGGAAGGTCCGGGAGCATTTCAGCCTCAGCGCGGCACAGAGAAGGAGGCCCTGCCAGACGCGTGAGGCGCGCCTTGCTTATCACGGGAGCGCCTCCGTAATGCACGAGCCTGTGACAAGGAGGCGCGCTGGACGATGCGGACGCGCCTCGGTAAGCTAGTTAGCTTGTTAGCTAGCTAGCTAGCTCGCTATGTTGTATAGACGGAGTTGTCTCGGCTTTTAACGTTAACGTAAAGCCAACAAAACGCCGTCTACACCGGCGTGCGGGATTGTAAGAGTTTAAAGGAGTAGTGTCACCCTTTCGCCCGACAGGGGTCGCTTTACTCGCAGCTATGCAGTCCGACTCCGAAGAAGAGTGAGGCACCATGGCCCATGGAGGGCTTCATGCAGAAGAAGCAGACGCGTACGCCGCAGCAAGCGCCGCCCTCAGCGAGGCAGTTCTGGAGATGATGAAGGGCTTCAACAAAAGATTCGCAGGTTCAACCCCGGATACGCCCTGCCAGCCAGACAGTGGCGCCCCCAGACATGGTTCATAGGGGGGGCCCCAATGGGGCCACTGAAAATCTTGGGGTGGCACACCAAAACCAAAAGCCATGACTGAGTTTGGGGAATTCTGTGATGCTGCTGTAGTGTACTGTACTATAGGCTAGTGGAAACCTGCCAACATGAGAGTTAAGAAACATGGACATTACTGGTTTAAATGAACAGCACCTACTTACTGCAAGATATCAGATAGAAGCATATTCTGCATAATCAGAAGCATATCCTGCATATGCGACTCGTGGCTGGGGGGGGGGCAGCGGGGGGGCCAGGGATAGTGTCAGGGTGGCCGTGGCCACCCCTTGGGGGCGCCACTGCACCCAGAACCCATGTCACCCACCTGATGGAGAAGATGAGGCAACCTTTCTGAAGGTAAGCATTTAATAAACACACACACACACACACACACACACACATAATTATATATTTAATATAACGACAGAATTTATGAAGAAATAATATTAAGATCGCTGATCAATAATTGTATTTATCCTTTCTATCAGTAGTAGCCTAATGAGCAGACGTGTTTTTGAATGAAGTGTTCATCTTTACGGTCTTCATTGTTAGTTAGCACATGCCTGAAGCAACCCCAAGCTGCACGTCAAAGCTGCTCGCTAAGTAACAGCTGTTGTTTTGTGCGAGTCATTATCGGACTAGTCGATTAATCGCGTCAATAATCGACGACTAGTCGACTATCAAAATAGTCGTTAGTTGCAGCACCGAGAGAGCCACGAGACCGCAGTCACATTCCATGTATGTGCAAACCTACCTGCGCCAATAAACATGGTTCTGGTTCCGGTTCTAGTTCTGATGTTTCAGTTAAAGTGCGAGATGGAAGGAGCAATAAGAAAACAAGAAGGAACACCAGGAGCCCAAAGCAAAAACCCAAATACACATTTTGTTTTCTTTTGGAGTGAGGAATCATGTTGACTAAGTAGTGTCAATCAATCAATAAACCAATTGTTATCTAAATAGCATATTTCATTCATTAGAATGCAATATAATACTCTTGATCTTAAATGACCGTGCCCATCCTGACAGTGCAGATAAAAAGAAGGCAATGAAACTGATCACATTTGCTAAAAATTAAATCGTGATAAAACAGAATAACATGACTCAAAGTAAAATGATGAAATTAAAACACACATTACATTTTGATATGAAATTATAGCTAGGGCGGCACGGTGGTGCAGTGGTTAGCGCAGTCGCCTCACAGCAAGAAGGTCCTGGGTTCGACCCCCGGGGTAGTCCAGCCTTGGGGGTCGTCCTGGGTCGTCCTCTGTGTAGAGTTTGCATGTTCTCCCCATGTCTGCGTGGGTTTCCTCCGGGGGCTCCGGTTTCCTCCCACAGTCCAAAGACATGTAGGTCAGGTGACTCAAAGACATGCAGGTCAGGTGACTCAAAGACATGCAGGTCAGGTGAATCAAAGACATGTAGGTCAGGTGAATCAAAGACATGTAGGTCAGGTGAACCAAAGACATGCAGGTCAGGTGAATCAAAGACATGTAGGTCAGGTGAATCAAAGACATGTAGGTCAGGTGAACCAAAGACATGCAGGTCAGGTGAATCAAAGACATGTAGGTCAGGTGACTCAAAGACATGTAGACTCAAAGACATGTAGGTCAGGTGACTCAAAGACATGTAGGTCAGGTGACTCAAAGACATGTAGGTCAGGTGACTCAAAGACATGCAGGTCAGGTGAATCAAAGACATGTAGGTCAGGTGAACCAAAGACATGTAGACTCAAAGACATGTAGGTCAGGTGACTCAAAGACATGTAGGTCAGGTGACTCAAAGACATGCAGGTCAGGTGACTCAAAGACATGTAGGTCAGGTGACTCAAAGACATGTAGACTCAAAGACATGTAGGTCAGGTGACTCAAAGACATGCAGGTCAGGTGAATCAAAGACATGCAGGTCAGGTGAACCAAAGACATGTAGGTCAGGTGACTCAAAGACATGTAGGTCAGGTGAACCAAAGACATGTAGGTCAGGTGAACCAAAGACATGTAGGTCAGGTGACTCAAAGACATGTAGGTCAGGTGACTCAAAGACATGTAGGTCAGGTGAATCAAAGACATGCAGGTCAGGTGAATCGGCCGTACTACATTGTACCTAGGTATGAATGTGTGTGTGTGGACGCGGTGGTGTAGCGGTCTAAGCATCGGCTCTGTGTCGATGCAGTTGCCCACTGGGGACTGGGGTTCGCGCCCCGGTCTCGTCAGATCCGACTATGGCCGGACTCGACGAAGCAGCAATCATTGGCAACGCTGTCTTCGGGAGGGGGGCGGAGTCGGCTTGTGTTCGTCACGTGAATGCGTCTCTGTGTGTGTCGGAAAAACAGTGGTTCGGCTTGGAGTCGCCTTGTCACGAAAGTGGCGAGGCGGTCTCCTTCGAGACTGCCGGCCGGAGAGATGCAGTTGGCGAACGCATACAGTGCGAGGGTGGGTGTTTGAATTAAAATAGGGATCGATTGGCCACTAAATTGGGAGAAAAAAGGGAAAAATCAGAAATAAATTTATAAAAAAAAAAAATGAATGTGTGTGTGGTGTGGTGTGGTGTGGTGTGGTGGGGGGGGACCTGATGGCCTGTCCAGGGTGTCTCCCTGCCTGCTGCCCAATGACTGCTGGGATAGGCTCCAGCATCCCCGCGACCCTGAGAGCAGGCTAAGCGGTTCAGATAATGGATGGATGAAATTATAGTTTAGCAGATGAGATGAGATGCTAAAATATGTTGAACTCCATCTATCTATCTATCTATCTATCTATCTATCTATCTATCTATCTATCTATCTATCTATCTATCTATCTGTCTGTCTGTCTGTCTGTCTGTCTGTCTGTCTGTCTGTCTGTCTATCCATCCATCCATCCATCCATCCATCCATCCATCCATCCATCCATCCATCCATCCATCCATCCATCCATCCATCCATCCATCTATCTATCTATCTATCTATCTATCTATCTATCTATCTATCTATCTATCTATCTATCTATCTATCTATCTATCTATCTATCTATCTATCTATCTATCTATCCCATCCATCCATCCATCAGTCCGTCTGTCCATCCATCCGTCCATCTGGTCCGGTCCAGTCCGGTCTGTCCAGGAACACTTTATTTTCATTTCATGTACTTCCATACATAAAATGAAACGAAACATAATTTCCCCCAGCCCACAGCAGTACAACACGAAGACAAAAACACATCCAAAAACTACAAGAACACACATATCCAAACTTAACACACAGTATATCACAACTAAACAAAAAAAAAATCACTGTCCAATGGAGCGAACGCCAGCCAGGATGACTGTCAGAACCACCGGTCGCCTGCCCCGCTTCTGCGTCCTGTCAGACCACCCTCAGCATTTCCTCCGCGGGTGTAGCTCCAGGCAGGGGCCGTGGTCCCCGGGCCCACCGGAAGAAGCAGACCAAGCTCTCCCAGCCGATCCAACACCAGCTGTCCCAGCCAGACACCCTCGACACCTCCCCGCACTCCTCATGATGACATCAAAAACACCACAGTCAGCGCCTGGTGAGGCCGCTGCCAGACCGCCCTTGGTGTTATCGGAACTGCCGGTCTGCATGGGCAAGCAGTTAGCTTAGCCTGCCCCACTCTCCCAGCCAATCCAGCGCCAGCTCTCCGACAGCCATCAAACGAAGACAAAACTTAGACGTGGACAAAGACATTGTATGGACGGCACTGGGTGAGGCTGCCACAAACGCGAATTTGCATTGCCATCTTCCCACAGGAAGATCCATCCATCCACCCATCATCTCTCTATCTATCTGTCTATCTATATCTGTCTATCTATTGCATGAGGCAGTACCTCCATCCTCCATCTTTGCTGGGTCACATGATAGTGTGTGCACATGGTGCACACGTCAGAAAGTAAAGCTGCAGATGAGACAGTGGGTTAAAACCAAGGACGCTGCAAGTTAAATCCTGACAGCCCACCTCGAACCCCCAAACAATGCCTCTGATATCTGTATGCAAGGAAAAGACACATACACACACACACACACACACACACACACACACACACACACACACACACACACACACACACACACACACATATGCAGAGTGTGGGTGTGGCAGGTGGACCAACACCAGCAGAGGTGTGGTGTCTCTGGCGATGCTGTCTGGTTCCACGCCGGCTGTGTGGGTTGGTACTTGTAGGAGGGTTTTGTGTGTGTGTGTGTGTGTGTGTGTGTGTGTGTGTGTGTTGATGGGTGGATGCACGGTGAGCGCCAAGACCAAAACACAAAAGCTTTTGTCTCTGCTTGACTGACTGGAGCGGCGGGTTTCCTGCAAGTCCTGAGCTGATCTGCTGTGATTCTGTTCTTCTTCTCACACCTCAGAAAGTGTGTCTCTATTCTAACAAGCCTGACATGACCCACTACATGCTATCACTTATTGTGTTGTTATGTGTTTGTTGTGTGTGTATGTTTACACACTGTCAATGCATGTTACCTATTTCACTGTTACTCCAAGTTATCTATCATTATTATTATTGTTATTGTTATTATTATTATACAAATGTCCTTTAACTTCGTGCCATAATACAACATAATAAGCTGGCGGGTCCATTCCTTGGGTCTAAGGTTAGAATGAGGTAGAAGTCTATTTGATGGATAGTGCCTTTCTTAGGATAGGAGATGTTCTAAGTAGTGTGATCTTCTGTAGTTCTTGTATTCTGATGTTACCTGGGATCCGTTGGGTGTATTTCTCCATCGCTTTTATTACAAGTCCCAGGGCTCCTATCACTACTGGTATTGTTGTGGTTTTCATTTCCCACATTCGTTCAGTCTGGATTTCAAGGTCTTTATATTTGGACAGTTTTTCAGTTACTTTTACTGAGGTGCTCCTTTCAGTCAGCATGGACATGTCGATGAGTAGGCAGCTATTTTCTTTTTTGTTCTTAATGATGATGTCTGGTCTGTTGGCCTTTATCTCACGATCTGTCTGTACTGGCATGTCCCATAAGATTGTGATGTTGTCTTTTCTGTTACTGTTTGGGGCTCGTGCTCGTACCATTTTTCTTTTGTGTTGATGTTGAATTCTTTGCAGATGTTCCAGTGCAGGTATGTGGCGGCCTTGTTGTGTCTTTGTAGGTATTCAGTTTTGGCCAGCTCAGGGTACCCTGCCATCATATGGTCAATGGTTTCCTGAAATTGACCACATATCCTGCACACTGGGTCTGTGCCATCTTTGAGGATTTTGCTCCGGTAGTAATTGGTCTTGATGGCCTGGTCTTGGGCAGCGATGATAAAGCCCTCTGTTTCGGATTTCAGCCCAGCTGTTTTGAGCCAATGTAACCGAGCATATTTTTGCCCACTGTGGGAATCGATCCGGGGTTGTACTGCACCATGAGGCGACGGCGCTAACCGCTCGACTAAAGGGGGTCAGCCCCCTTTAGTCGAGCAGTTAGCCACTTCTCCGAGAATCGTCACCTTAACGTGGTGGAGGGGTTTGTGTGTCCCGGTGATCCTGGGAGCTGTGTTGTCAGGGGCAATAGCCCCTGGTAGGGTCTCCCAAGGCAAACTGGTCCCAGGGGAAGGGCCAGACTAAGAGCGATTCCCAAAAAACCCAATGAATTTACACCAGCAGAGTTACAGCACCTCGCTCGGAAAAGGGAAGCCGTGGTCCTGGAGCCAGACCTGGGAGGGGAGCTCGCCGGTGAGCATCTGGTGGCCGGGCCTTGGCCCATGGGGCCCGGTCAGGCCCAGGCCAAAAAAACAACATGGAGCCACCACCCCGTGGACCCACCACACGTGGGGATGAGCATTGGGGTAGGATGCAATGCAGGCAAAGGCGGGGACCGGGGCGTGCCAACTTCCGGCATCGCAGATTGGTCCTCGGGATGTGGGATGTCACCTCTCTTGCAGGGAAGGAGCCTGAGCTGGTGCGGGAGGTGGAGCGGTACCAACTAAATATAGTTGGACTCACCTCCACACATAGCATGGGCTCTGGTACCAAACACCTGGAGAGGGGCTGGACTTATTACTTTTCTGGAGTTGGCCAAGGTGACAGGCACCAGGCAGGTGTGGGGATACTCACAAGTCCCCGGTTGAGTGCCGCCGTGTTGGAGTTCTCCCTGGGGAATGAGAGGGTTGCCTCTATACGACTGCAAATCGCTGGGGGAAAGGCTCTGACTGTTGTGTGTGCTTATGCACCGAATAGCAGTTCGGAGTATCCGGCCTTCTTGGAGTCTCTGGGTGGTGTCCTGGATAGGGTTGTGCCTCAGGACTCTATAGTTCTGCTGGGGGACTTCAACGCTCACGTTTGCAACGATGGCGAAACCTGGAGGGGCATGATTGGGAGGAATGGCTTCCCCGATCTGAGCCCGAGCGGTGCCTTGTTATTGGATTTTTGTGCGAGTCATGGATTGGCAATAACAAACACCATGTTTGAACATAAGGTAGTTCATAAGTGTACTTGGTACCAGAACACCTTAGGCCGAAGATCGATGATAGACTTTGTGGTCGTATCATCAGATCTGCAGCCATATGTTTTGGACACTCGGGTGAAGAGAGGAGCAGAGCTCTGCCCGGACAGACCTGGCAAACCCAAATGTGTAGTGAGGCTGAACTGGGAACGTCCGGCGGAGGCCCCTGTCCGTGAGGTCTTTAACTCCCACCTCTGGAAGAAGTTCTTGTGTATCCCGAGAGAGGCTGGGGACATGAAGTCTGAGTGGGTCATGTTCAAAGCCTCTATTGTAGATGCGGCAGGCAGGAGCTGTTGTCAAAAGTTCATCGGTGCCTGTCGAGGCGGCAACCCAAGAACCTGCTGGTGGAACACCAGTGGTGAGGGAAGCCGTCAGGCTGAAGAAGGAGGCCTTTCAGACTTGGTTGGCCCAGGGGTCTCCTGAAGCAGCAGACAGGTACCGAGAGGCCAGAAGGGCTGCTGCTTCGGCGGTCGCGAAAGCAAAAACTCTGGTGTGAGAGGAGTTCGGCGAGGCTATGGAGGAGGACTTTCGGTTTGACTCAAGGAAGTTCTGGCAAACCATCCGGCGACCCAGGAAGGGGAAGCAGGGCTTGATTCAGGCTGTGTTCAGCCGGGGAGGGGAACTGTTGACCCGGACTGGGGATGTTGTTGAGCGGTGGAAAGAACACTTTGAAGAACTCCTGAACCCAACTAACACGTCCTCAGTGGAGGAGGTAGAGCCTGAAGACTCAGGCGAAGCCCCACCCATATCCATGGCAGAGGTCTCTGAGGTATTTAAAAAGCTCCTCGGTGGCAAAGTGCCGGGTGTGGATGAGATTCGCCCTGAGATGCTGAAGGCTCTGGACATTGTTGGGCTGTCTTGGTTGACAAGCCTCTTCAGTGTTGCATTGAGGTCGTGGACAGTACCTATGGAGTGGCAGACTGGGGTGGTCGTTCCCATATTCAAAAAGGGGGACCGGAGGGTGTGCTCCAATTATCGGGGCATCACATTGCTCAGCCTCACTGGGAAAGTCTACTCTAGGGTGCTAGAAAGGAGGCTCCGACCGATTGTCGAACCTCAGATCCAGGAGGAACAATGTGGATTCCGTCCTGGCCGTGGAACAATGGATCAGCTCTTTACATTACATTACATGACAATCATTAGCCGACACTTTTATCCAAAGCGACTTACAATAAGTGCATTTAACGTAGGAAATCAGGAGAACTACTAGTCATCAGAGGTCATAAGTGCATCTAAACAAGAATCTAAGAGCAAAACCAGTGCTAAAGTAAAAGAGCAAGAAAGAGATTTTTTTTTATGAGTGAATACAATAAGTGCTAAGAACAAGTAACAGGGTAATAGTTCTTAAAGAGGTGAGTTTTCAACCTGCGCCGAAAGATGGGCAGCGACTCCGCTGTCCTGACATCAGTGGGGAGTTCATTCCACCACTGTGGGGCCAGGACAGAAAAGAGCGGTGACCGGGTCGATCGGCAGCAAAGGCCTCTGAGCGACGGGGCAACCAGGCGTCCCGAGGCAGCAGAGCGAAGTGGTTGGGCGGGGGTGTAGGGTTTGACCATGGCCTGGAGATGGGAAGGCGCTGTTCTTTTCACTGCCCTGTAGGCTAGCACCAGAGTCTGTAGGCTAGCACCAGAGTCCAGAGTAAACTGGATGTGAGCAGCTCCTGGGAACTAGTGTACGGTCATGAGAAGGGGAGTTGTGTGAGAGAACTTAGGGCGGTTGAACACCAGATGAGCTGCAGCTTTCTGAACAAGCTCCAGAGGTCTGATGGCCGACGCCGGGGCACCAGCAAGGAGGAAGTTGCCGTAGTCCAGCCGGGAGATGACCAGAGCCTGGATGAGCACCTGTGCCATCTCGTCGGTGAGGAATGGGCGAATCCTCCTGATGTTATAGAGGAGAAATCTGCAGGAGCGAGCAACGTCTTCAGCAAACAACAGTTGGTCATCCAGGATCACACCCAGATTCCTCACAGTCCGATTTGGTGTCACCACGGTGTTGTCAATGGTGATGGCCAGGTCTCGGTGTGGGCAACCTTTCCCCGGGAGGAACATCAGCTCTGTCTTGTCCAGATTGAGCTTCAGGTGGTGTGTCGCCATCCACTCCGAGATGTCAGTCAAGCACGCAGCAATGCGTGTCTCTACTTGTGTGTCAGAGGGAGGAAAGGACAAGATCAGCTGGGTGTCATCGGCATAACAATGGTAAGAGAAGTCATGCGAGCGAATAACAGAACCCAGGGATGTTGTGTACAGGGAGAAAAGGAGAGGACCCAGAACCGAACCCTGTGGAACGCCTGTAGTCAGTCTGCGAGGCTCCGACACAGATCAGGACAGAGGAGAGAGAGTTTGCTCTCACAGAGTGCAGCGATTCTGTCACTGCAAGGAGGGCCGTCTCTGTCGAGTGACCCACCCTGAACCCAGACTGGTTGGGGTCCAGGAGGTTGTTCTGGTAGAAGGGAAACTGGTCTGTAGTTCTTGACATCAGAGGGGTTAAGTGATGGTTTCTTGAGATGGGGGGTGACTCTAGCAGTCTTGAAGGCAGATGGGAAGCATCCTGCCTGGAGGGAGGTGTTGATGAGGTGGGTTAGATAGGGAAGGAGTTCAGGTACTATAGACTGAAGAAGAGGGGAGGGGACCGGGTCAAGGGAGCATGTGGTGGGGCGACTGGATGTGATGAGGTTTAGAACCTCGTCAGGGGAAAGGGGAGTGAGGTGGGATAGGATGGGACGTGGAGAGGTGAGGGAGGGTGCAGAGGGTGGGATATTGCAAACAGCACTAACCAGGTGGTGAGAAAAGGAGGATCTGATGTCATTTACCTTCTTGTCAAAGAAGTTAGCGAAGTCATCAGGGAGAAGGGAGGAAGTAGGAGGAGGAGGTGGAGGTTGAAGAAGTGTAAAGATTTCTTAGGTTTAGAGACAGAGGATAGGATTTTAGAGCGATAGAAGGCAGCCTTAGCAGCAGAAAGGGAGGAGGAGAAAGTGGAAAGAAGAGACTGGAAGTTGAGAAGGTCCTCTGGGAGTTTGCCTTTTCTCCATTTGCACTCTGCCACTCTCAGGCTCCGTCTGTCAGTACATACTGAGTCGGTCAGCCAAGGGGCAGGTGGGCGTGCAGGCCTGGAGGTGAGGGGACAGAGATTGTCCAGAGAAGAGGAGAGGGTAGAGAGAAGAAGATCAGTAGCAGTGTCGGGGGTTAGGAGAGAGAAAAATTGAGGTGTAGGCAGGATAGAGGTAACAGAGGAAGAAAGATCAGTGGTGAAGAGAGAGCGGAGGTGTCTACGGGTGGAAACCATGTGGGTAGGGGGAGGGGCTGAGGGGGGTGAAGAGAGGGAGAGAGAGTAGGACATTAAATAGTGGTCAGAGAGCTGGAGGGGAGTAACAGAGAGATTGGAAATAGGACAGTGTCTAGTAAAGATAAGGTCCAGCTGGTTTCCGGCCTTGTGGGTAGGAGGAGAGGATGAGAGGTGAAGGTCAACGGAGGAGAGGAAAGAGAGAAGAGGATTTAGCTTGTTAGTGTGGATGTTGAAGTCACCAAGAAGGATAAGTGCAGAGTCATCAACAGGGAAGTGCGATACAAGTGTGTCAAGCTCCTCCAGAAACTCACCAAGGGGGCCTGGTGGGCGGTACACAACCACGATGGTGAGTTTGACTGGATAAGAGACAGTAACAGCATGAAATTCAAAAGAGGGCGGAGAAAATTGTGGAATGGAAACAAGAGAGTATTTCCATTTCAGGGAGATCAGCAGGCCAGTACCACCACCCCGCCTCCCAGCTCTGGGAGTGTGAGAAAAAGAGTACACATCAGACAGAGCTGCGGGTGTGGTAGTGTTTTCTGGCATGATCCAGGTCTCAGTTAGAGCAAGAAAGTTGAGGGGGAGCAAGGATGCGTAGCCTGAGATAAACTTAGCTTTCGGCACCGCAGACTGGCAATTCCACAGCCCTCCCGTCACCACTTGCTCAACGTGAGTGGAGAGAGTGGGATAGATGAGATTGGTAGAGTCACAGCACCTAGGAGTGACCCAATGTCTATGCCAGCCCCGGGAAGAGGAAAGGACAGGAATGCGAAGGAAACACATAGTCTATACTAGATCCATAAAATACAGATGACTGACCGGATCTAAAAAGAGCAGTCCGTGCTTGACGAAGTCTTGGCTTGAAAAAGTCGCGCTTGCGTTTGTTTACTCTAGCCTTCGTTCAATCTAGGCTTGTTTGCCTGAGGCTTGGAAGTAGCAGCAGTGATTTAAAGAACACTGATTGCTAATTGTCTGCCATGAGTGCAGGCCACACCCTGGCTACTTAACACCCAGTTGGCCAAAGAGGTACACTGAAAAGAGGCCTATTGCCCAGAAACTGGTCACTTGTGTAAAACTCTATCAAACCTCATACAATACTATTAAAACTGTAAAGAGCAAGTTACCGAGGAATATATTTATAAGCTAAAATGATAACTAAGTCAAAACAGCTAGGCAACAATAAATATCTAAGGGCACACTGGGTGAAAAACAGCTACAGCTAGAATAAGTAAATAAGACAAGTAAGTAAATAGAATAAGACAGCTACAGCTAGAATAAGATCCCACTAGGAACCAGCAGCAGATGTATAGACAAGAGGACTACTACTCAAGCAGCTGGAATAAGACTAGTAGCAACTTGTTAAGCAAGAAAGGTGATCCTTACTCTATTCTAGATGAACCAGCAATTCAGAATCACTCCAGAAGTTAAAATGCACACTTTACCCTTGCGGAAGTGCTGAAGGGGGCATGGGAGTTTGACCAGCCAGTCTACATGTGTTTTGTGGACTTGGAGGCTTACAACCGTGTACCCCGGGGTACTCTGTGGAGGGTACTGCAGGAGTATGGGTTACCGGGGCAGTTGCTACAAGCCATCCGGTCCTTGTATAACCAAAGTGAGAGCTGTGTCCACATTCTTGGCACAAAGTCAAACACGTTTTCAGTGGGTGTCCGCCAAGGTTGTCCCTTGTCTCCGATTCTGTTTGTGATATTCATGGACAGGATCTCAAGGCACAGCCAAGGTAAGGAGTGTGTCCGTTTTGGGAACCTCAGAATTGCATCTCTGCTCTTTGCAGATGATGTGGTTTTGTTGGCTTCATCAGAACGCACTGGGACGGTTTGCAGCTGAAGGTGAAATTGCTGGGATGAGAGTCAGCACCTCCAAGTCTGAGGCCATGGTTCTCTACTGGAAAACGGTGGATTGCTCCCTCCGGGTTGGGGGTGAGTTGTTGCCTCAAGTGAAGGAGTTCAAGTATCCCGGGGTCTTGTTCACGAGTGAGGGTAGGATGAAGCGGGAGATTGACAGGCGGATTGGTGCAGCATCAGCAGTAATGCGGACATTGCACTGAACCATTGTGGCGAAGAAGGAGCTGAGCCAGGAGGCAAAGCTCTCAATTTACCAGTCAATCTTCGTTCCAACCCTCACTTATGGTCATGAGCTTTGGGTAGTGGCTGAAAGGGTGAGATCACAGATACAAGCGGCTGAAATTAGTTTCCTTCGTAGGGTGTCTGGGCTCAGCCTTAGAGATAGGATGAGGAGCTCGGACATCCGGAGGGAGCTTGGAGTAGAGCCGCTGCTCCTTCGCATCGAAAGGAGCCAGTTGAGATGGTTCGGGCATCTGATTAGGATGCCTCCTGGGCACCTTCCTTTGGATGTTTACCGGGCATGGTCAACTGGGAAGAGACCCCAAGGTAGACCCAGAACGTGCTGGAGGAACTACATGTCCAATCTGGCCTGGGAACGCCTGCAGATCCCCCAGGAGGAGCTAGAGGGCGTTGCTGGGGAGAGGGATGTCTGGAGTGTCCTACTTAGCTTGCTGCCACCGCGACCCAACCCCGGAAAAGCAGCTGAAGATGAGATGAGATGATGTTTTGAGCCATTGGTTGGTCATATGTTGGTCTACATCTTTCTCACCTACTCTTTTTGGGTATGCCCATGCATTTGTTTCCCTTCCCATTTTTGTTTCATTTGTTCTTGGGCGTGAAGCTTTGCTTTTTGTTCAACTTTTCGGGTGTGGATGGTTGGAGCTTCATTTTCAGGTTGCAGTGGTTCAGGGAGGCCGAGCTCTCTTCTGAGCATTGCAGCTTGGTTAGCTACGGAGTACTTTTTGTTTTGTTTTTCATGCTGTCTAGCAATCATGAGAAGGGGGTAATTTTTGGTGTTAAAGTGTCACGTATCAGGAAAGAACCCAAAAGCAGACGGGACAACCAGGTAAGGGAAGAATCAAGTCTTTATTGAAGTAACCGATCTCAGGGGTAGAGCAGGAGTCGGCTCAGTGGCAGGTAGGCGGGCAGGCAGGCAGAAGTCCATGAAAGGCACGTTCCAGCGAAGACTGGACCACAGTGGAGGCTTTTTAAGGGTGATGATCGCTTTGATGTCGAGGGAGAGCGGCTTACTGCTTTGATGGCCAGCTGGTGTCAGGGGCGAACGCTTTGCTGTCAAGGGCGAGAGGCTGATTGCTTTGAAGTCAAGGGAGAGAGGCTGTGACAGGGGGGGTCAGCAGGTGTCAAGGGCGAATGCTTTGATGTCAAGGGCAAGAGGCTGTGACATAAAGTAAGTATCTAGCCTTCTGTTGTTGTTTTGTAGGCAGTTTCCAGTTGGATTAGACCCCTGCCACCCTCGTTTTGGGGAAGTACAATCTATCCACATCTGATTTTGGGTGGTGCATCCTCTCTAAGGTGAGTATTTGTCTTGTTTTTCTGTCTAGTTTCCTGATCTCTTCTAGTTTCCAGTCGACGATGTTGAAGCTGTAAGTTACGACTGGTGTAGCCAGGGTGTTGATGGCTTCCATTTGGTTGGATGCATTGAGTTCGGTTGTTACCATTCGTATTCTTCGGTAGTGCTCTTTTCTGATCTTTCATTTTGGCATGTTGTATCCCGTCCCCTTCATTTACTCTCAGGTATTTGTATGTGCCTTCTTGTTATAGGTCTTGGATGGCGGTGTCTAGGTCAATATGGATGTTTTCGGTGGTGGTAAGTTTTCCTTTTTTGAATGTAGCTTTGGCACATTTGTCTCGTCCGAACTCCATTTTGATGTCACCACTGAAGCCTTTTACGATGGTCAAAAGGCCAGTTTGTTCTTGGTCATTCTTGGCAAAGGTTTTCGCTATCCCATCATTACCAGGGGCTTTCCAGTTACTGGGCTTCTGTATTGCTGTTTTTGTTTCTTCTAGGGTTATTTGTGGCCATTCTTGTTGGTTGGTTTGGATGTTCTCTGTTTCTATTTGGCCTATCCATTCAACGTTTTTGTTGTATTTCTTTTGTTTTTCTTAAATGTTGCTCCAGAAGTTCTCTACTTCATCAATT
>NC_079227.1:1719548-1739548 GCF_029633865.1 Lampris incognitus
ATAACACGCCATGTCATAAAGCTCCAATCATCTCAGACTGGTTTCTTGAACATGCCAATGAGTTCACTGTACTCAAATGGCCTCCACAGTCACCAGATCTCAATCCAATAGAGCACCTTTGGGATGTGGTGGACCGGGAGATTCGCATCATGGATGTGCAGCCGACAAATCTGCAGCAACTGCATGATGCTGTCATGTCAATATGGACCAAACTCTCTGAGGAATGTTTCCAGTACCTTGTTGAATCTATGCCACGAAGGATTAAGGCAGTTCTGAAGGCAAAAGGGGGTCCAACCCGGTACTAGCAAGGTGTACCTAATAAAGTGGCCAGTGAGTGTATGTCAGCAGGAAGAGGAAGATGGACAACTCAGTAGACACTGATGTAAAGCTGCTGTTTACTAGGATGGGAAAGGCCAGGATGATGATCGACTTCAATTATTACAGAGAAATGAAAGATATCCAGCAGCTCAGTGTTGTCTGGGCTTATAGAGGTGTGTTGTGTTGTCTGGGCTCATGGGGACGTGTTGTGTTATCTGGGCTCATGGGGACGTGTTGTGTTGTCTGGGCTCATGGGGACGTGTTGTGTTGTCTGGGCTCATGGGGATGTGTTGTGTTGTCTGGGCTCATGGGGATGTGTTGTGTTGTCTGGGCTCATGGGGATGTGTTGTGTTATCTGGGCTCATGGGGATGTGTTGTGTTGTCTGGGCTCATGGGGATGTGTTGTGTTATCTGTGCTCATGGGGATGTGTTGTGTTATCTGGGCTAATGGGGACGTGTTGTGTTATCTGGGCTCATGAGGACGTGTTGTGTTGTCTGGGCTTATGTGGATGTGTTGTGTTGTCTGGGCTCATGGGGATGTGTTGTGTTGTCTGGGCTCATGGGGATGTGTTGTGTTGTCTGGGCTCATGGGGATGTGTTGTGTTATCTGGGCTCATGGGGATGTGTTGTGTTGTCTGGGCTCATGGGGACATGTTGTGTTATCTGGGCTCATGGGGATGTGTTGTGTTATCTGGGCTCATGGGGACGTGTTGTGTTGTCTGGGCTCATGGGGACGTGTTGTGTTGTCTGGGCTCATGGGGATGTGTTGTCTGGGCTTATGGGGATGTGTTGTGTTGTCTGGGTTCATGGGGATGTGTTGTGTTATCTGGGCTCATGGGGACGTGTTGTGTTGTCTGGGCTCATGGGGATGTGTTGTGTTGTCTGGGCTCACGAGGATGTGTTGTGTTGTCTGGGCTCATGTGATTGTGTTGTGTTATGTGGGCTAATGGGGATGTGTTGTGTTGTCTGGGTTCATGTGATTGTGTTGTTATCTGGGCTAATGGGGATGTGTTGTGTTGTCTGGGTTCATGTGATTGTGTTGTGTTATCTGGGCTAATGGGGATGTGTTGTGTTGTCTGGGTTCATGTGATTGTGTTGTGTTGTCTGGGCTAATGGGGATGTGTTGTGTTGTCTGGGCTCATGTGATTTTGTTGTGTTGTCTGGGCTCATGTGATTGTGTTGTGTTATGTGGGCTAATGGGGATGTGTTGTGTTGTCTGGGTTCATGTGATTGTGTTGTTATCTGGGCTAATGGGGATGTGTTGTGTTGTCTGGGTTCATGTGATTGTGTTGTTTTATCTGGGCTAATGGGGATGTGTTGTGTTGTCTGGGCTCATGTGATTGTGTGTTGTCTGGGCTCATGTGATTGTGTTGTGTTATCTGGGCTAATGGGGATCTGTTGTGTTATCTGGGCTAATGGGGATGTGTTGTGTTATCTGGGCTCATGTGATTGTGTTGTGTTGTCTGGGCTCATGGGGATGTGTTGTGTTGTCTGGGCTAATGGGGATGTGTTGTGTTATCTGGGCTAATGGGGATGTGTTGTGTTATCTGGGCTCATGTGATTGTGTGTTGTCTGGGCTCATGTGATTGCGTTGTGTTATCTGGGCTAATGGGGATCTGTTGTGTTATCTGGGCTAATGGGGATGTGTTGTGTTATCTGGGCTAATGTGATTGTGTTGTGTTGTCTGGGCTCATGGGGATGTGTTGTGTTGTCTGGGCTCATGTGATTGGTTGTGTTATCTGGGCTCATGTGATTGTGTTGTGCTCAGTAAAATACAACCAACTTGTTTTTTCGGGAGAATTGATGTGATTTATTTTTAAATATCTATTTATTTGCTTGTGGTTTGAATATGATTGTATTTTCTTTAAATAAAATTTACTTTTTAAAAAGAAAAAAAATCTCTCTGTCTCACTCTGTCTCTCTCTGTCTCTCTCTAACTCTGTCTCTCTCTCACTCTGTCTCTCTCTGTCTCTCTCTCACTCTGTCTCACTCTGTCTCTCTCTGTCTCACTCTCACTCTGTCTCTCTCTGTCTCTCTCTGTCTCTCTCTCACTCTGTCTCTCTCTGTCTCTCTCCAACTCTGTCTCTCTCTCACTCTGTCTCTCTCTGTTTCTCTCTCACTCTGTCTCTCTCTGTCTCTCTCTGTCTCTCTCTGTCTCACTCGCACTCTGTCTCTCTCTGTCTCTCTCTGTCTCTCTCTGTCTCTCTCTGTCTCTCTCTAACTCTGTCTCTCTCTCACTCTGTCTCTCTCTGTCTCTCTCTCACTCTGTCTCACTCTGTCTCTCTCTGTCTCACTCTCACTCTGTCTCTCTCTGTCTCTCTCTGTCTCTCTCTCACTCTGTCTCTCTCTGTCTCTCTCTAACTCTGTCTCTCCCTCACTCTGTCTCTCTCTGTCTCTCCCTCACTCTGTCTCTCTCTGTCTCTCTCTCACTCTGTCTCTCTCTGTCTCTCTCTGTCTCTCTCTCACTCTGTCTCTCTCTGTCTCTCTCTCACTCTGTCTCTCTCTGTCTCTCTCTAACTCTGTCTCTCTCTCACTCTGTCTCTCTCTGTCTGTCTGTCTTTCTCTGTCATTCAAAGGGGTTGGATCAAGTGCAACTGGACTTGGTATATATCCGTGAAGACGTTCCGCCTCTCATCCAAGAGGCTTCCTCAGTTCGTGCCTTTCTGACTAGACCAAGCTAGTCTGAATGGCTGCTGATGAGACTCAGAATTTATCCTCTTTGGAGTCGGTATACTTCAAACCCAGCAACACACTCCCACAAAGACCGGTTCATCCCAAAGACCGTGTACCACACACCCGGAAAAGCAGTCTGGTGTATGCCGTACAATGCAATGAGGACTGCACTGACCTATACATAGGAGAAACCAAACAACTACTACACAAACGGATGGCCCAACACAGAAGGCCACACTCCTCAGGACAAGACTCAGCAGTCTATCTACACCTAAAGGAGAAGACACACTCCTTCCAGGACAGCAACGTACACATTTTGGACAGGGAAGATAGATGGGTTGAAAGAGGGGTGAAGGAAGCCATCTATGAGAAACTGGAAAAACCATCCCTCAACAGAGGAGGAGGTCTGCGACACCACCTATCTCCCACTTACAATGCCGTCCTGTCATCTCTACCCAGGAGACTCCAGAAGCCTAGCCTCCAAGAACAACAGTCGCTCACTAACGGCTCCAACCGCTCTCATGACCACTGACCAATGAAGTCCAAACTAACACCCCCAACCACCGTGGCGGCTAAACATCAGAACACAAAGAGCCACGCACATCAATAGCTCTGATAACGACTCCAAAAAGGCTAAATATCTGAGTCTCATCAGCAGCCTGTCAGACTAGCTTGGTCTTGGTCAGACTAGCTTGGTCTAGTCAGAAAGGCAGGAACTGAGGAAGCCTCTTGGATGAGAGGCGACACGTCTTCACGGATATATACCAAGTCCAGTTGCACTTGATTCAACTCCTTTGGATCACCATGACGACCTGGATGAATGAGAACATTCACAGACACGTCTTTCTCTGTCTCTTGCATGCTCTCTCTATCTCTCTCTCACTCTCTCTCATCTCTCTCTCTATCTCTCACTCTCTCGCTGTCTCTCTATCTCACTCTATCTCTCTCTCTCTCTGTCTCTCTCTCTCGCTGTCTCTCTATCTCACTCTATATCTCTCTCTGTCTCTCTCTCTCGCTGTCTCTCTATCTCACTCTATCTCTCTCTGTCTATCTCTCTCTCACTCTCTCTCATCTCTCTCTCTGTTTATCTCTCACTCTCTCGCTGTCTCTCTATCTCACTCTATCTCTCTCGCTGTCTCTCGATGCCCCCCCCCCCATCTGTGTGCTTTTCTGTGCTGCTCTGTACACTGAATTTGAGTTTGGCGTGTTCCTGCCCTCTGTATTTATGTGTTCTAATTAGAGGAATCAGTCCATGTAGTACTAGTAGTACCGTGTAGTAGTACTAGCTATAGTCATAGTAGCAGTTGTAGTAGTAGTATTAATATTGGTTGTAGGGTTCATGATAACTCTTGAACGTATGTGGTGAGAGTCCTCTGCTCTCTGCATGTGTGTAACGTGACGCACAGCTCACACAGGCCTTTGTGCTACACACATGTAAGTGTGAGCAGCAGCATCATGGTTACAGTCGGCATGCCAACACACATGTTAAGTTTGAGCAGCAGCAACACGGTTACAGTTGGCATGCCAACACGCATGTAAGTGTGAGCAGCAGCAACACGGTTACAGTCGGCATGCCAACACACATGTTAAGTTTGAGCAGCAGCAACACGGTTACAGTTGGCATGCCAACACACATGTAAGTGTGAGCAGCAGCAACACGGTTACAGTCGGCATGCCAACACACATGTTAAGTTTGAGCAGCAGCAACATGGTTACAGTCGGCATGCCAACACACATGTTAAGTTTGAGCAGCAGCAACACGGTTACAGTCGGCATGCCAACACACATGTTAAGTGTGAGCAGCAGCAACACGGTTACAGTTGGCATGCCAACACACATGTAAGTGTGAGCAGCAGCAACATGGTTACAGTCGGCATGCCAACACACATGTTAAGTTTGAGCAGCAGCAACATGGTTACAGTCGGCATGCCAACACACATGTTAAGTTTGAGCAGCAGCAACACGGTTACAGTTGGCATGCCAACACACATGTAAGTGTGAGCAGCAGCAACACGGTTACAGTCGGCATGCCAACACACATGTTAAGTTTGAGCAGCAGCAACATGGTTACAGTCGGCATGCCAACACACATGTTAAGTTTGAGCAGCAGCAACACGGTTACAGTCGGCATGCCAACACACATGTTAAGTGTGAGCAGCAGCAACACGGTTACAGTTGGCATGCCAACACACATGTAAGTGTGAGCAGCAGCAACATGGTTACAGTCGGCATGCCAACACACATGTTAAGTTTGAGCAGCAGCAACATGGTTACAGTCGGCATGCCAACACACATGTTAAGTGTGAGCAGCAGCAACACGGTTACAGTTGGCATGCCAACACACATGTTAAGTTTGAGCAGCAGCAACACGGTTACAGTCGGCATGCCAACACACATGTTAAGTGTGAGCAGCAGCAACACGGTTACAGTCGGCATGCCAACACACGTTAAGTTTGAGCAGCAGCAACATGGTTACAGTCGGCATGCCAACACACATGTTAAGTTTGAGCAGCAGCAACACGGTTACAGTCGGCATGCCAACACACATGTTAAGTGTGAGCAGCAGCAACACGGTTACAGTCGGCATGCCAACACACATGTTAAGTGTGAGCAGCAGCAACATGGTTACAGTCGGCATGCCAACACACATGTTAAGTTTGAGCAGCAGCAACACGGTTACAGTCGGCATGCCAACACACATGTTAAGTGTGAGCAGCAGCAACACGGTTACAGTCGGCATGCCAACACGCATGCGCTGCAGCCACCCTGGCTCACCAGCAGCAGCAGTAGTAGAAAGACGGTCATTGTTAGCATGTTGTTAGCATTGTTAGCACATAGTGTTTGTTTTCGCCTCTTGGCAGGCGTGTCCAGTCTCAGTGTGGTGGTGACACAGAGGAGGTAGGTCAGAAATGTGCTGCACATGGAGGTTTCTTTCTGCCGCAGCAGCAGCAGCAGCAGCAGCAGCACACATACCTGCCTGCCTGCCTCCACCTATGCTGTCAGCCTGCACCACTTGTTGTACCGACTCTCACGCAAATGCAAACTCTCCACTTCCCCATGGCTGTGGCCCGGGGGCCTGAAAAGCAGGCAGGCAGGCAGGCCTCTGCTGGATCAAAACAACCCGGGCTGTCAGAAGTGATCAGCAGTGTTTGGGGGAAGAGGCCGCCGAGGTTGTTGCAGTAAGTTGTAGTCACGTGATGAAAAGTGAAGAATTTCTGCTAACCACAAAGACCAAAACACAATTACACAACAGGAGTCCTCACCCATTCTCTGCTGCCTCCTCTGACTCACACACCGGCACTGTGTGTGTGTGTGTGTGTGTGTGTGTGTGTGTGTGTGTGTGTGTGTGTGTGTGTGTGTGTGTGTGTGTGTGTGTGTGTGTGTGTGTGTGAGTGAGATGGGGTTGCGTGACTAGAGTGAGTGTGATGCAGCATGGAAAGGTTTGTGCGCTGCCTGGGGGAAATAGCAGTGTGCTGTGTTCAGCCGGCCTCCTGTAATCCCACACAACCTTTTTAAAAGCCATGTAAAACAGCAAACCCTCAGGTACACACACACACATTACAACACCAGCCTGCACCACAACTGCATTACCCAGCAGATCTTTCTGCACCATATCGTATCAACGGAGCGTAACGTTGGTACTCGGTGCATCACCTACGTCGGCTCGTGAGCTCCGCATCAGGTCTCGGTGACTCACCAGAAGACTGGTCCACACCGCAACCCGGTCCGAGTCACTTCAGCTCCTGACAGGACGCTGCACCAGCTGTCAGCAGCTGGATCGATGTGACGTGAGTCACAACAGTTGTCATACTGGACACTAATGACTCATCTGCTCATGAGCAACACGTGGTCGACATGTCGTGGCTGCATTTCCACGTCAGGACAAACCTCTGCATGACTGCCAGCGCCGTGGCATGTGCTGTCCTAATGTAATGCTTCAGTCCACACTCTTACTGTCTGTTATTGTTATTGTTATTACTGTTATTATCACTGTTATTGTTATTACTATTATTATTACTGTTATTGTTATTACTGTTATTATTACTGTTATTACTATTATTATTACTGTTATTACTATTATTATTACTGTTATTACTATTATGACATTATTATTGCGGTTGTTGTTGTTATAACTGTAGAAGTAGTACTTTATTACATTTAATCACTATATCTATTTGCATCATTTGTTCTTGTGCTTTTATTATTCATACCCTTGTCTGAAATCTTTCCTTTGGTTGTGAAGCACTTTGTAACTTTTAGTTTTGAATATACATATATATATATATATATATATATATATATATATATAAATTAAATTTCCTTTATTACCCCCTTGGGGAAATTCAGTTGCTGCAAATTAAGCCATCCTGGCTGTGATGTGTGTAACTAGGAGCAGCCAGTGGGCTGCCGCCTGTGTGTGTGTGTGTGTGTGTGTGTGTGTGTGTGTGTGTGTGTGTGTGTGTGTGTGTGTGTATCAACACGGATACAGGAAAGAAGATGTTAAAGCATAGCAGTACAGGTCTGTTTCATCAGCTGCTGATGTTTTATTCAAATGCTTTGCAAAACAAACCCCAGTCCCATTGGTGGTCATGTTTTCTACCCCTCCATTGGTTGCTGTGCATCATAAGTACCTACCCCATTGGTTGTTATAGTTTGAATGTTCCCCATCTGATTGGTCGCTGTCTAACCGACATTAGGGGGCGTGACGCTGGCCAACGTAAGCTGTATGATTCTTTGCGACTAAAACATTAGCAGCTGATGAAACAGGCCTGTACTGCTATGCATTAACATCTTCTTTCCTGTATCCGTGTTGATATAGTATATCCTGTCGTCCTGCTGTTAGCCGGACTATCACTCTTTGCTACTGATTTGATAAATCAAATAAGAATTGTTTGCTCCATTTTTAAAGATTTTAACTTGTTGTCCATTTATAATCAGTTGCATCTGAATTTTGGAGAATATTGACTTCGAATTCATGATTCTAAAAACAGTTCTTCTACAAATGGTATGAAGTCGACCTGAAATCTAAATTTCATTTAGTTCAATAAAAGAAATGAGCCATGCGATTTTCCCACTGAATCCAAGAATGTTTCATGTTGTTAGAGTCCCAGCGGACGAGAGGAGGGAGGGTCCCCGCAGCTCCTGATCCAGGCGACAGAGTGGCAGGTGGGAGGGGGTGGGGCTGTGTGGGGGCTGGGATAACATTCACCTGTTCCACTCACGTCTGGACAGGTAGAACTCCCACCTGTTCTATTCCCGCCCAGCCTCAATCTGGTCAGTCACACCCACAAACACAGCATGCCCCCGTATACATGTATGCATGTAGACAAGTATAGCTAAATAGATGTTTAGATGTATGGATGTAGATATATATATATATATAGATGGATATGTGTGTATATGTATAGCTGTATAGATGGATATATGTGTATATGTATAGCTGTATAGATGTGTAGATGTATAGCTATATAGATGGATATATGTGTATATGTATAGCTATATAGAGGGATATATGTGTATATGTATAGATGTGTAGATGTATAGCTATAAGATGGATATATGTGTATATGTATAGCTGTATAGATGTGTAGATGTATATCTATATAGATGTGTACATGTGTGGATGTATACATGTGTGGATGTATGGGTGTATACATGTTTAGATGTGTAGCTGTGTGGATGTGTAGCTATATAGATTTATAGATATATAGATGTGTGGCTGTATAGACATAGATGTGTGGATGTATAGATGCATAGCTATATGGCTGTGTAGATATGTGGATGTATAGATATATAGATGTGTGGAACTATAGATGTGTAGATGCATCGATGCGTGGATTGTAGATGTGTGGATGTATAGATGTGTGGCTCTATAGATGTACAGATGTGTAGATGTATCGATGTGTAAATATATAGATGTATAGCTGTGTAGATGTGTGGATTTATAGATGTGTAGATGTATTCATGTGTGGATGTATAAATACTATATACATTATATGTGGATGTATGTATAGATGTGTAGATATGTATAGATGTGTGGATGTATAAAGGTATATATACACTACCGTTCAAAAGTTTGGGATCACCCAAACAATTTTGTGTTTTCCATGAAAAGTCACACTTATTCACCACCATATGTTGTGAAATGAATAGAAAATAGAGTCAAGACATTGACAAGGTTAGAAATAATGATTTGTATTTGAAATAAGATTTTTTTTACATCAAACTTTGCTTTCGTCAAAGAATCCTCCATTTGCAGCAATTACAGCATTGCAGACCTTTGGCATTCTAGCTGTTAATTTGTTGAGGTAATCTGGAGAAATTGCACCCCACGCTTCCAGAAGCAGCTCCCACAAGTTGGATTGGTTGGATGGGCACTTCTTTGAGCAGATTGAGTTTCTGGAGCATCACATTTGTGGGGTCAATTAAACGCTCAAAATGGCCAGAAAAAGAGAACTTTCATCTGAAACTCGACAGTCTATTCTTGTTCTTAGAAATGAAGGCTATTCCATGCGAGAAATTGCTAAGAAATTGACGATTTACTACACCGGTGTGTACTACTCCCTTCAGAGGACAGCACAAACAGGCTCTAACCAGAGTAGAAAAAGAAGTGGGAGGCCGCGTTGCACAACTGAGCAAGAAGATAAGTACATTAGAGTCTCTAGTTTGAGAAACAGACGCCTCACAGGTCCCCAACTGGCATCTTCATTAAATAGTACCTGTTAGAGCCTGTTTGTGCTGTCCTCTGAAGGGAGTAGTAGTGTAGGAAATCTTCAATTTCTTAGCAATTTCTCGCATGGAATAGCCTTCATTTCTAAGAACAAGAATAGACTGTCGAGTTTCAGATGAAAGTTCTCTTTTTCTGGCCATTTTGAGCGTTTAATTGACCCCACAAATGTGATGCTCCAGAAACTCAATCTGCTCAAAGAAGTGCCCATCCAACCAATCCAACTTGTGGGAGCTGCTTCTGGAAGCGTGGGGTGCAATTTCTCCAGATTACCTCAACAAATTAACAGCTAGAATGCCAAAGGTCTGCAATGCTGTAATTGCTGCAAATGGAGGATTCTTTGACGAAAGCAAAGTTTGATGTAAAAAAAATCTTATTTCAAATACAAATCATTATTTCTAACCTTGTCAATGTCTTGACTCTATTTTCTATTCATTTCACAACATATGGTGGTGAATAAGTGTGACTTTTCATGGAAAACACGAAATTGTTTGGGTGATCCCAAACTTTTGAACGGTAGTGTATATGCATTATAGATGTGTGTATATATAGCTGTATAGATGTATATACAGTGCATCTGGAAAGTATTCACACCCCTTCACTTTGTGTAGATGTATAGATGTGTAGATGTATAGATATGTGGATGTAAAGATGTATGTGTGGCTGTATAGATGTTTAGATTTATAGCTATATAGAAGTATATATGTATAGATGTGTGGATGTATAGATTTATAGATGTGTGGATTTATAGATGTTTATATGTACAGACACATAGATGTGTATATACAGTGCATCCGGAAAGTATTCACACTCCTTCACTTTCCCCACATGTTGTTATGTTACAGCCTTATTCCAAAATTGATTAAATCCCTTTTTTTCTCATCAATCTCCACACAATACCCCACAATGACGAAGCAAAAAAGGTTCTGTAGAAATTTTTGCAAATGTATTAAAAATAAAAAACTGAAATATTGCATGTACATAAGTATTCACACCCTTTACTCAGTATTTGGTTGAGACACCCTTGGCAGCGATTACAGCCTCAAGTCTTCTTGGGTATGAAGCTACAAGCTTGGCACACCTATATTTGGGGTATTTCTCCCATTCTTCTCTACAGATCCTCTCCAGCTCTGTAAGGTTAGATGGGGAGCGTCGCTGCACAGCTATTTTCAGGTCTTTCCAGAGATGTTCAATGGGGTTCAAGTCTGGGCTGTGGCTGGGCCACTCAAGGACATTCACAGACTTGTCCCGAAGCCACTCCTTCGTTGTCTTGGCTGTGTGCTTAGGGTCGTTGTCGTGTTGAAAGGTAAACCTTCGCCCCAGTCTGAGGTCCTGAGTGCTCTGGAGCAGGTTTTCATCAAGGATCTCTCTGTACTTTGCTCCATCCATCTTTCCCTCGATCCTGACTAGTCTCCCAGTTCCTGCCGCTGAAGAACATCCCCACAGCATGATGCTGCCACCACCATGCTTCACTGTAGGGATGGTATTAGCAAGGTGATGAGAGGTGCCTGGTTTCCTCCAGACGTGACGTTTGGCATTCAGGCCAAAGAGTTCAATCTTGGTTTCATCAGACCAGAGAATCTTGTTTCTCATGGTCTGGGAGTCCTTTAGGTGCTTTTTGGCAAACTCCAAGCGGGCTGTCATGTGCCTTTTACTGAGCAGAGGCTTCCGTCTGGCCACTCTACCATAAAGGCCTGATTGGTGGAGTGCTGCAGAGATGGTTGTCCTTCTGGAAGGTTCTCCCATCTCCACAGAGGAATGCTGGAGCTCTGTCAGAGTGACCATCGGGTTCTTGGTCACCTCCCTGACCGAGGCCCTTCTCCCCCGATTGCTCAGTTTGGCTGGGCGGCCAGCTCTAGGAAGAGTCCTGGTGGATCCAAACTTCTTCCATTTACGAATGATGGAGACCACTGTGCTCTTCGGGACCTTCAAAGCTGTAGAAATGTTTTGTACCCTTCCCCAGATCTGTGCCTCGATACAATCCTGTCTCGGAGGTCCACAGACAATTCCTTTGACCTCATGGCTTGGTTTCTGCTCTGACATGCACTGTCAACAGCGGGACCTTATATGGACAGGTGTGTGCCTTTCCAAATCATGTCCAATCCATGGAATTTACTACAGGTGGACTCCAATCAAGATGTAGAAACATCTCAAGGATGATCAGTGGAAACAGGATGAACCTGAGCTCAATTTTGAGTGTCATAGCAAAGGGTGTGAATACTTATGTACATGCAATATTTCAGTTTTTTATTTTTAATAAATTTGCAAAAAATTCTACAAAACCTTTTTCACTTTGTCATTATGGGGTATTGTGTGTAGATTGATGAGGGGGAAAAAAAGAATTTAATCCATTTTGGAATAAGGCTGTAACATAACAACATGTGGGGAAAGTGAAGGGGTGTGAATACTCTCCGGATGCGCTGTATGTATAGATGCATAGATATGTGGATGTATAGATGTATGGACATACAGTTAAGTGTCGAGTTTTCTTTCGCATCAGAGATATTTCAGAATATTTATGCTGAAAAGGTGAAATGAATTTGATGTGAGGGTAACCATCGCCTTCTTTCCCTTTTCTTACAGACACACAGCATGATGCAACTCTTCAATTTGTGTGGTTTTTTTATTTTTTGGCCGACTCAGTTGAATTCAAGACTTAGTGTGTTAACTGTTCTCGTATGTAAAAGAAATATAAATCTCATGATTGCGTTACAGGGACGTTTGCTGGGTATTTCATCAGTCAGTGTTTCAACCTCACACTCATTTTAGTTTGTAACTGTATCACACCGTCACTGAACTACCTCGAATAATACTTCCACATACACCTGGCTGATAGATAGATAGAGAGAGAGAGAGAGAGAGAGAGAGAGAGAGAGAGAGAGAGAGAGAGAGAGAGAGAGAGAGAGAGAGAGAGAGAGAGAAGGACGTGGTGCAGCACACAGAGCTTTTGTTTGTGGGAATCAGCCCCAGGTGCAGATGACCTCTGACCTTTAACCCACATGTTGAACAAAAGGCTATTAAGTAGAGCTGGGCATGTCTCCACTATATAGAACAATTGATAGAGAGAGAGAGACAGACAGACTGACAGGGGGAGAGACAGACAGACAGACAGAGACAGACAGACAGACAGAGAGAGATAGAAAGACAGACAGACAGACAAAGAGAGAGACAGAGGAAGAGAGACAGATAGACAGAGACGACGAGAGAGGGCGAGACAGACAGGGAGAGAGAAAGAGAGCAAGGGAGAGGGCGGGACAGACAGACAGAGAGAGATAGAAAGACAGACAGACAGACAGACAAAGAGAGAGACAAACAGAGGAAGAGAGACAGATAGACAGAGACGACGAGAGAGGGCGAGACAGACAGGGAGAGAGAAAGAGAGCAAGGGAGAGAGAGGGACAGACAGACAGAGAGAGATAGAAAGACAGACAGACAGACAGAGAGAGACAGAGATTCATGTGCAAAGGATTCAAACTTCCCAGAGATGGAAAGGTAAACACAATATTCTTCCTTTACTGTAAGAATAAGAAGGTTATACTAGTCATATAGCCATCATGCAGGGCTTTTATGTGTCCACACCTGCTCAGAGTGGACACACAGCGTCTGTCATGTCTGCCTCATAACACGCGTTTCATTCTCCTCTCACAACACATCGCTGCCTCTAGCCATATTAACGCACGTCTGTCCTCCAGTGCTGCTGTCCATCATGGACGTAGGTGAATCCTGTCCAGGTAAGTCCATCATCACTTGACAGGTGAAACGGGGTGTGTTGGAAGTGTCCTGCTGTCTTCACTGTGTCCTGTGGGAACACCTGGAGACAAGTGAGCACCGCCACACAAAGCTGCAGTCTATCCGATCTGTCTGTCCTGTCCTGTCTGTCTATCTGTCCTGTCTGCCTGTCTGTCTGTCTGTCTGTCTCCTGTCCTGTCTGCCTGTCTGTCTGTCTATCCTGTCTCTCCTGTCCTGTCTGCCTGTCTGTCTGTCTATCCTGTCTCTCCTGTCCTGTCTGTCTGTCTCTCCTGTCCTGTCCTGTCTGTCTGTCTGTCTGTCTGTCTGTCTGTCTATCCTGTCTCTCCTGTCCTGTCTATCTGTCTGTCTGTCTGTCTGTCTGTCTGTCTGTCCTGTCTGTCTGTCCTGTCTCCTGGCCCACAGGAAGAATGGAGTCACTAACTCTGAGGAAGCTGTTGTGTGTGTGTGTGTGTGTATGTGTGTGTGTGTGTATATTTGTGAGTATGTGTGAGTGTCTATGAGTGAGTGAGTTGTTAATAAGTAGGGTTGATAAGTTGTTAATAAGTAGGGTTGTTAAGTTGTTAATAAGTAGGGTTGTTAAGTTGGTAATAAGTAGGGTTGTTAAGTTGGTAATAAGTAGGGTTGTTAAGTTAGTAATAAGTAGGGTTGTTAAATTGGTAATAAGTAGGGTTGTTAAGTTGGTAATAAGTAGGGTTGTTAAGTTGGTAATAAGTAGGGTTGTTAAATTAGTAATAAGTAGAGTTGTTAAGTTGGTAATAAGTAGGGTTGTTAAGTTAGTAATAAGTAGGGTTGTTAAGTTGGTAATAAGTAGGGTTGTTAAGTTGGTAATAAGTAGGGTTGTTAAGTTAGTAATATGTAGGGTTGTTAAGTTAGTAATAAGTAGGGTTGTTAAGTTGTTAATAAGTAGGGTTGTTAAGTTGTTAATAAGTAGGGTTGTTAAGTTGGTAATAAGTAGGGTTGTTAAGTTAGTAATAAGTAGGGTTGTTAAGTTAGTAATAAGTAGGGTTGTTAAGTTAGTAATAAGTAGGGTTGTTAAGTTGTTAATAAGTAGGGTTGTTAAGTTGGTAATAAGTAGGGTTGTTAAGTTAGTAATAAGTAGGGTTGTTGTTAGTAAGTAGGGTTGTTAAGTTGGTAATAAGTAGGGTTGTTAAGTTGGTAATAAGTAGGGTTGTTAAGTTGGTAATAAGTAGGGTTGTTGTTAATAAGTAGGGTTGTTAAGTTAGTAATAAGTAGGGTTGTTAAGTTGGTAATAAGTAGGGTTGTTGTTAATAAGTAGGGTTGTTAAGTTGGTAATAAGTAGGGTTGTTAAGTTAGTAATAAGTAGGGTTGTTAAGTTGGTAATAAGTAGGGTTGTTAAGTTGGTAATAAGTAGGGTTGTTAAGTTGTTAATAAGTAGGGTTGTTAAGTTGTTAATAAGTAGGGTTGTTAAGTTTGTAATAAGTAGGGTTGTTAAGTTAGTAATAAGCAGGGTTGTTAAGTTAGTAATAAGTAGGGTTGTTAAGTTAGTAATAAGTAGGGTTGTTAAGTTGGTAATAAGTAGGGTTGTTAAGTTGGGAATAAGTAGGGTTGTTAAGTTAGTAATAAGTAGGGTTGTTGTTAATAAGTAGGGTTGTTAAGTTGGTAATAAGTAGGGTTGTTAAGTTGGTAATAAGTAGGGTTGTTGTTAATAAGTAGGGTTGTTAAGTTAGTAATAAGTAGGGTTGTTAAGTTAGTAATAAGTAGGGTTGTTAAGTTGGTAATAAGTAGGGTTGTTGTTAATAAGTAGGGTTGTTAAGTTGGTAATAAGTAGGGTTGTTAAGTTAGTAATAAGTAGGGTTGTTAAGTTGGTAATAAGTAGGGTTGTTAAGTTGTTAATAAGTAGGGTTGTTAAGTTGGTAATAAGTAGGGTTGTTAAGTTGTTAATAAGTAGGGTTGTTAAGTTGGTAATAAGTAGGGTTGTTGTTAATAAGTAGGGTTGTTAAGTTGGTAATAAGTAGGGTTGTTAAGTTAGTAATAAGTAGGGTTGTTAAGTTGGTAATAAGTAGGGTTGTTAAGTTGTTAATAAGTAGGGTTGTTAAGTTAGTAATAAGTAGGGTTGTTGAGTTAGTAATAAGTAGGGTTGTTAAGTTGGTAATAAGTAGGGTTGTTAAGTTAGTAATAAGTAGGGTTGTTGTTAATAAGTAGGGTTGTTAAGTTGGTAATAAGTAGGGTTGTTAAGTTAGTAATAAGTAGGGTTGTTAAGTTAGTAATAAGTAGGGTTGTTAAGTTGGTAATAAGTAGGGTTGTTGTTAATAAGTAGGGTTGTTAAGTTAGTAATAAGTAGGGTTGTTAAGTTGGTAATAAGTAGGGTTGTTAAGTTAGTAATAAGTAGGGTTGTTGTTAATAAGTAGGGTTGTTAAGTTGGTAATAAGTAGGGTTGTTAAGTTAGTAATAAGTAGGGTTGTTTAGTTGGTAATAAGTAGGGTTGTGAAGTTGGTAATAAGTAAGGTTGTTGTTAATAAGTAGGGTTGTTAAGTTAGCAATAAGTAGGGTTGTTAAGTTGGTAATAAGTAGGGTTGTTAAGTTGTTAATAAGTAGGGTTGTTAAGTTGGTAATAAGTAGGGTTGTTAAGTTGTTAATAAGTAGGGTTGTTAAGTTGGTAATTAGTAGGGTTGTTAAGTTGTTAATAAGTAGGGTTGTTAAGTTGGTAATAAGTAGGGTTGTTAAGTTAGTAATAAGTAGGGTTGTTAAGTTGGTAATAAGTAGGGTTGTTAAGTTGGTAATAAGTAGGGTTGTTGTTAATAAGTAGGGTTGTTAAGTTAGTAATAAGTAGGGTTGTTAAGTTAGTAATAAGTAGGGTTGTTAAGTTGGTAATAAGTAGGGTTGTTGTTAATAAGTAGGGTTGTTAAGTTGGTAATAAGTAGGGTTGTTAAGTTAGTAATAAGTAGGGTTGTTAAGTTGGTAATAAGTAGGGTTAAGTTGTTAATAAGTAGGGTTGTTAAGTTAGTAATAAGTAGGGTTGTTAAGTTGGTAATAAGTAGGGTTGTTAAGTTGGTAATAAGTAGGGTTGTTAAGTTGGTAATAAGTAGGGTTGTTAAGTTGGTAATAAGTAGGGTTGTTAAGTTGGTAATAAGTAGGGTTGTTAAGTTAGTAATAAGTAGGGTTGTTAAGTTAGTAATAAGTAGGGTTGTTAAGTTGGTAATAAGTAGGGTTGTTAAGTTGGTAATAAGTAGGGTTGTTAAGTTGGTAATAAGTAGGGTTGTTAAGTTGGTAATAAGTAGGGTTGTTAAGTTGGTAATAAGTAGGGTTGTTAAGTTAGTAATAAGTAGGGTTGTTAAGTTAGTAATAAGTAGGGTTGTTAGGGTTGGTAATAAGTAGGGTTGTTAAGTTAGTAATAAGTAGGGTTGTTAAGTTAGTAATAAGTAGGGTTGTTAAGTTGGTAATAAGTAGGGTTGTTAAGTTGGTAATAAGTAGGGTTGTTAAGTTGGTAATAAGTAGGGTTGTTAAGTTAGTAAGAAGTAGGGTTAAGTTGGTAATAAGTAGGGTTGTTAAGTTAGTAATAAGTAGGGTTGTTAAGTTAGTAATAAGTAGGGTTGTTAAGTTGGTAATAAGTAGGGTTGTTAAGTTGGCAATAAGTAGGGTTGTTAAGTTAGTAATAAGTAGGGTTGTTAAGTTGTTAATAAGTAGGGCTGTTAAGTTGGTAATAAGTAGGGTTGTTAAGTTAGTAATAAGTAGGGTTGTTGTTAATAAGTAGGGTTGTTAAGTTGGTAATAAGTAGGGTTGTTAAGTTGGTAATAAGTAGGGTTGTTAAGTTGGTAATAAGTAGGGTTGTTAAGTTGGTAATAAGTAGGGCTGTTAAGTTGGTAATAAGTAGGGTTGTTAAGTTGGTAATAAGTAGGGTTGTTAAGTTGGTAATAAGTAGGGTTGTTAAGTTGGTAATAAGTGGGCTTCTCGGCCTGTGGCTGCGCTTCTATCTGTGCTTATAGATTGTTCCGGGTCCAGTCTTGCTCTGCGCTCTGGTTTCTGCGCATGCTGGCTCAACACCGCCCCCCAGTGGCCGCCAGTCGCCGGTTCAGCCCTGCCGGTCGGCCCGTCAGCAGAGAACATGACGTCACTGCACAAAGGACGGAATGGGATTTTCCACTGCACCCTGGAAAGAACATGGAGACCCTGAGCTTCTCACTGAACATCCAGAACGTCAGAGAAACCAACAGAACGTGCAGGTCCAGTGCCCCCACCTTCTGCATCCAACCAGATGCTGATCTGATGTGTCAGCTGTGTGACGAGCAGGGCGGAAGGGGCTGTAGTTTTTTCCTTATGTTGACTTGCCGAGAGCAGGAAGTCTGGCTGCAGCGTCGGGTCTTTCCATGGCACGCATCCTGGCACGCATCCTGGCACACATCATGGCACACAGCATGGCACACATCATGGCACACAGCATGGCACACATCCTGGCACACATCATGGCACACAACATGGCACACATCCTGGCACACATCATGGCACACATCATGGCACACAACATGGCACACAGCATGGCACACATCCTGGCACACAGCATGGCACACATCCTGGCACGCATCCTGGCACACATCATGGCACACAGCATGGCACACAGCATGGCACACATCATGGCACACATCATGGCACACATCCTGGCACACATCATGGCACACATCCTGGCACACATCCTGGCACACATCCTGGCACACATCATGGCACACATCCTGGCACACATCCTGGCACACATCATGGCACACATCCTGGCACACATCTTGGCACACATCCTGGCACACAGCATGGCACACATCCTGGCACACAGCATGGCACACATCCTAGCACACATCATGGCACACATCCTGGCACACATCATGGCACACATCCTGGCACACATCCTGGCACACATCATGGCACACATCTTGGCACACATCCTGGCACACAGCATGGCACACATCCTGGCACACATCATGGCACACAGCATGGCACACATCATGGCACACATCCTGACACAGCATGGCACACATCCTGGCACACAGCATGGCACACATCATGGCACACATCTTGGCACACATCCTGGCACACAGCATGGCACACATCCTGGCACACATCATGGCACACATCATGGCACACATCTTGGCACACATCCTGGCACACAGCATGGCACACAGCATGGCACACATCCTGGCACACACCATGGCACACATCCTGGCACACATCATGGCACACATCATGGCACACATCCTGGCACTCATCCTGGCACACATCATGGCACACATCCTGGCACACATCATGGCACACATCCTGGCACACATCATGGCACACATCCTGGCACACATCATGGCACACATCCTGGCACACATCATGGCACACATCTTGGCACACATCCTGGCACACATCTCACAGTCTTCCAGCAACACGAGACACGTCCTCTCTCCATGGCAACTGAGATCTGCAGGAACAACCAGACTTTCCAGCAGACACACACTGAGTTTGTGTTACAGACTCGTTGTTGTGGAGGACTGCAGACACACACTGAGTTTGTGTTACAGACTCGTTGTTGTGGAGGACTGCAGACACACACTGAGTTTGTGTTACAGACTCGTTGTTGTGGAGAACTGCAGACACACACTGAGTTTGTGTTACAGACTCGTTGTTGTGGAGGACTGCAGACACACACTGAGTTTGTGTTACAGACTCGTTGTGGAGGACCGCAGACACACACTGAGTTTGTGTTAGAGACTCGTTGTTGTGGAGGACCGCAGACACACACTGAGTTTGTGTAACAGACTCGTTGTTGTGGAGGACCGCAGACACACACTGAGTTTGTGTTACAGACTCGTTGTTGTGGAGGATTGCAGACACACACTGAGTTTGTGTTACAGACTCGTTGTTGTGGAGGATTGCAGACACACACTGAGTTTGTGTTACAGACTCGTTGTTGTGGAGGACTGCAGACACACACTGAGTTTGTGTTACAGACTCGTTGTTGTGGAGGACTGCAGACACACACTGAGTTTGTGTTACAGACTCGTTGTTGTGGAGGACTGCAGACACACACTGAGTTTGTGTTACAGACTCGTTGTTGTGGAGGACTGCAGACACACACTGAGTTTGTGTTACAGACTCGTTGTTGTGGAGGACTGCAGACACACACTGAGTTTGTGTTACAGACTCGTTGTTGTGGAGGACTGCAGACACACACTGAGTTTGTGTTACAGACTCGTTGTTGTGGAGGACTGCAGACACACACTGAGTTTGTGTTACAGACTCGTTGTTGTGGAGGACTGCAGACACACACTGAGTTTGTGTTACAGACTCGTTGTTGTGGAGGACTGCAGACACACACTGAGTTTGTGTTAGAGACTCGTTGTTGTGGAGGACTGCAGACACACACTGAGCTTGTGTTACAGACTCGTTGTTGTGGAGGACTGCAGACACACACTGAGTTTGTGTAACAGACTCGTTGTTGTGGAGGACTGCAGACACACACTGAGTTTGTGTTACAGACTCGTTGTTGTGGAGGACTGCAGACACACACTGAGTTTGTGTTACAGACTCGTTGTTGTGGAGGACT
>NC_079227.1:1742048-1764548 GCF_029633865.1 Lampris incognitus
AACAAGTGGACCTGCTGATGAATAACAGACACACAACACCTCGCAGCGTGACTAATCCCAACCTCTTGACACGATATGTCAGGGGCTTAGCCGCCACACCTCCCACGTGCATGTGTGTGTGTGTGTGTCTGTGTGTGTGTGTGTGTGTGTGTGTGTCCTGTCACCATCACACACGTAAAATAACCAACTTACCTCACCTGTCCTGTGTTCCTTGTGCAGGTGAGAACCGGTCCGGTCCGTCTCCGGGGAGAACTTGGCACCACAACAGAGGCTCGCTGCGCAGGAGCGCCGCCTGCAGCGCTTTGTGAACTGAACGACTGCAGTTCAGCTGAGGTGAGTCCTCACGCACACGGTGCCAAACTCCTGTGTTCACCCAACATGCCACCCTGTTCCTTGCCACTGGCAATCCTGGACTCATCACAACTTCTTGTGAAAGTACACACCAGTCACCACGCCCCAACACGAAGGCCCCCTGCAGGCACTGTGGAGCAGAGCAAGAGGTGTGTGTGTCCAAGGAAAACCTTAACAGCACAACCTGTCAAAGTGTGTTTTGTCAGCGTGCTGCCATCAGAATCCCCAGAGTGAAGGCTCTTCCTCCAGGTCCTCCAGTTCTCCGGTCCTCGGTGTTGTCCTGCAGGGAGACGGTGAGGCTGAGCTGAAGCGGTCCCACTGCGCCAGCGCCACGCCACTGACAGGTACTGTCATCACACATGGAAGCTCCCCACTCATCCTGCAGCTCCTGGAATGCAGGTTTCCCTTGATAATGGGGCAATTACAGATTCCCTGATTCACTGTTCCCTGTCCTGCAGGAATCCACCACCACCACGGTTACACAACTAGGTCAGGAAGACTCACCTCAGGGTCCAAAACCAGCTTATCTTCATTATCAGATCAGCTCACTTCAATTACGGCTTGGCCTGCACGTCTGTGGCTACATAAGAAACTCTGCTCATGTAAATTACTGACAAGAGAAAAGTGGTAATGACAACATAACGACTGCCGCCACCAGGCCGTCCACGAAGACACACAACGAAGACACACAATGAAAACACACAACAAAAACACACACAATGAGGATACACTGCTGTAACCTTTCGCTAATTAATGAGACATCCACCAGCCAAGACTAGTGACTCCACCGACACACACACACACACACACACACACACACACACACACACACACACACACACACACACACACACACACACATAAAAACACAAACACACAAACATACCCATACATTACATGACATTCCAGTCATTTAGCCGATGCTTTTATCCAAAGCGACTTACAACAAGTGCATCATTTAACGTAGGAGATCAGGAGAACTACTAGTCATCAGAGGTCATAAGTGCATCTAAACAAGCATCTAAGAGCAAAACCAGTGCTAAAGTAAAAGCGCAAGAAAGAGTTTTTTTTTTAAATGAGTGAATACAATAAGTGCTAAGAACAAGTAACAGGGTAGTAGTTCTTGAAGAGGTTAGTTTTCAACCTGCGCTGAAAGATGGGCAGCGACTCCGCTGTCCTGACATCAGTGGGGAGTTCAGTCCACCACTGTGGGGCCAGGACAGAACCGAGCCGGGACCGGGTCGATCGGCAGCAGGGGCCTCTGAGCGACGGGGCAACCAGGTGTCCCGAGGCAGCAGAGCGAAGTGGTCGGGTGGGGGTGTAGGGCTTGACCATGGCCTGGAGATAGGAAGGAGCTGTTCCTTTCACTGCCCTGTAGGCTAGCACCAGAGTCTTAAACTGGATGGGAGCAGCTACTGGGAGCCAGTGTAGGGACATGAGAAGGGGAGTTGTGTGGGAGAACTTAGGGCGGTTGAACACCAGACGAGCTGCAGCTTTCTGAACAAGCTCCAGAGGTCTGATGGCCGACGCCGGGGCACCAGCAAGGAGGGAGTTGCCGTAGTCCAGCTGTCCAGATGACCAGAGTCTGGATGAGCACCTGTGCCATCTTCTCGGTGAGGAATGGGTAAATCCTCCTGATGTTATAGAGGAGAAATCTGCAGGAGCGAGCAACCGATGCAATGTTTTCAGCAAACGACAGTTGGTCGTCCAGGATCACACCCAGATTCCTCACAGTCCGAGTTGGCATCACCACGGTGTTGTCATGGTGATGGCCAGGTCTCGGTGCGGGCAACCTTTCCCCGGGAGGAACATCAGATCTGTCTTGTCCAGATTGAGCTTCAGGTGGTGTGTCGCCATCCACTCCGAGATGCCAGTCAAGCATGCAGCAATGCATGTCTCTACTTGTGTGTCAGAGGGAGGAAAGGACAAGATCAGCTGGGTGTCATCGGCATAACAATGGTACGAGAAGTCATGCGAGTGATTAACAGAACCCAGGGATGTCGTGTACAGGGAGAAAAGGAGAGGACCCAGAACCGAACCCTGTGGAACACCTGTAGTCAGTCTGCGAGGCTCTGACACAGATCCCCTCCATGTCACCTGGTAGGAGCGACCCGTCAGGTAGGATGCAAACATTGAGAGTGCAGAGCCTGTGACACCCAGCCCCTCGAGGGTAGAGAGGAGGATCTGGTGGTTCACTGTGTCAACGCAGCTGACAGGTCCAGGAGTATCAGGACAGAGGAGAGAGAGTTTGCTCTCACAGAGTGCAGCGATTCTGTCACTGCAAGGAGGGGCGTCTCTGTTGAGTGACCCACCCTGAACCCAGACTGGTTGGGGTCCGGGAGGCTGTTCTGGTGGAGGTACAAAGAAAGTTGGTTAAAGACAGCACGTTCGAAAGTTTTGGATAGAAAGGGTTGTACACATACAAACACACACACACACACATAAAACACACACACATACAAACATAAACGTACACGCACACGCACACACACACACATACACATACACATACAAACACACATGCATTGTACTTCCTTTTGTTGTGTGGTGGTGCAGCATCATTGTATTTCGTTGTGTTGCATGGTGTGGCAGTATCATTGTATTTCGTTGTGTTTGTGTGGTGGTGCAGTATCACTGTACTTTCTTGTATTGTGTGGTGGGGCAGTATCATTGTACTTCCTTGTGTTGTGTGGTGGGGCAGTATCATTGTACTTCCTTGTGTTGTGTGGTGGGGCAGTATCATTGTACTTCCTTGTGTTATGTGGTAGGGCAGTATCATTGTACTTTCTTGTGTTGTGTGCTGGGGCAGTATCAGTGTACTTCCTTGTGTTATGTGGTAGGGCAGTATAATTGTACTTTCTTGTTTTGTGTGGTAGGGCAGTATAATTGTACTTCCTTGTGTTGTGTGGTGGGGCAGTATCATTGTACTTCCTTGTGTTATGTGGTAGGGCAGTACAATTGTACTTCCTTGTTTTGTGTGGTAGGGCAGTATAATTGTACTTCCTTGTGTTGTGTGGTGGGGCAGTATCATTGTACTTCCTTGTGTTATGTGGTAGGGCAGTATAATTGTACTTCCTTGTTTTGTGTGGTAGGGCAGTATAATTGTACTTCCTTGTTTTGTGTGGTGGGGCAGTATCATTGTACTTCCTTGTGTTGTGTGGTGGGGCAGTATCATTGTACTTTCTTGTGTTGTGTGCTGGGGCAGTATCATTGTACTTCTTTGTGTTGTGTGGTGGGGCAGTATCATTGTACTTCTTTGTGTTGTGTGGTGATGCAGTATCATTGTACTTCCTTGTGTTGTGTGGTAGGGCAGTATAATTGTACTTCCTTGTTTTGTGTGGTGGGGCAGTATCATTGTACTTCCTTGTTTTGTGTGGTGGTGCAGTATCATTGTATTTCCTTGTGTTGTGTGGTGGTACAGTATCATTGCAATTCCTTGTGTCGTGTGGCGGTGCAGTATCATTGTATTTCGTTGTTGTGTGTGGTGGTGCAGTATCATTGTACTTCCTTGTGTTGTGGGTTGGTGCAGTATTATTGTACTTCTCTGAGTTGTGGGGTGGTGCGGTATCATTGTATTTCGTTGTGTTGTGCGGTGGTGCAATATCGTTGTACTTGTCTGTGAATGTTCTCATTCATCCAGGTCATGGTTATCCAAAGGGGTTGGATCAAGTGCAACTGGACTTGGTATATATATCCGTGAAGATGTTTCGCCTCTCATCCAAGAGGCTTCCTCAGTTCGTGCCTTTCTGACTAGTCCAAGCTAGTCTGACTGGCTGCTGATGAGACTCAGAATTTATCCTCTAGGAGTCGTTATCAGAGCTATTGATATGCGTGGCTCTTTGTGTCCCGATGTTTACCAACGCCCGTCGCTAACAGAGCCATAGATATGAGTGGCTCTTTTGTGTACCGATGTTTGGCCGCGCCCGTCGTTATCGGAACTATTGATATGCGTGGCTCTCCTGTGCTCCGATGTCCAGCCGCGCCGTCGCCATGGGAGCTATGGATTTGCATTTGTTTAGCAGCGACGGTGGTTGGGGGTGTTAGTTTCGACTTCATTACTCAGTGGTCATGAGAGTGGTTGGAGCCGTTAGTGAGCGACTGTTGTTCTTGGAGGCTAGGCTTCTGGAGTCTCCTGGGTAGAGATGACAGGACGGCATTGTAAGTGGGAGATAGGTGGTGTCGCAGACCACCTCCTCTGTTGAGGGAGGGTTTTTCCAGTTTCTCATAGATGGCTTCCTTCACCCCTCTTTCAACCCATCTATCTTCTCTGTCCAAAATGTGTACGTTGCTGTCCTGGAAGGAGTGTGTCTTCTCCTTTAGGTGTAGGTAGACTGCTGAGTCTTGTCCTGAGGAGTTTGGCCTTCTGTGTTGGGCCATCCGTTTGTGTAGTGGTTGTTTGGTTTCTCCTATGTATAGGTCAGTGCAGTCCTCATTGCATTGTACAGCATACACCAGACTGCTTTTCTGGGTGTGTGGTACACGGTCTTTGGGATGAACCAGTCTTTGTCGGAGTGTGTTGCTGGGTTTGAAGCATACCGGGATGCGGTGTTTGTTGAAAATTCTCCTGAGTTTCTCGGAGACCCCGGAAACATATGGGATGACTGTGTTATTCCTTCTGTTTCTTTTCTCCTCATCGCTCACCTGGTTGGTCTTTCTGGAACGTGTTGCAGTTTTCACAAAGGTCCAACTGGGGTAGCCGCAGGTTTTTAAAGCTCTCCTCAGGTGTTTGTGTTCTTCTCGTTGGGCCTGAGTGTTGCTGGGCACATTGTCAGCTCTGTGTTGCAGAGTTCTGATGACATTCAGTTTGTGTTCCAGAGGGTGGTGTGAGTCGAAAAGTAGATATTGGTTTGTGTGTGTAGGTTTCCTGTAAACCTCAATGTGGAGGCTCCTGTCTTCCCCAATGTGGACGTCACAGTCCAAGAAGGGCAAACTGTTGTTCTTTACGTCTTCCCTTGTGAACTTAATGTTCTTGTCCACTGAGTTGATGTGTTTGGTAAACACTTGCACCTCTTGTGTTTGGATTTTGACCCATGTGTTGTCCACATATCTGAACCAGTGGCTCGGAGGTGTTCCTCTGAAGGAGTTCAGGGCCCTGTGTTCTACTTCTTCCATATATATTTATCATTGTACTTCCTTGTGTTGTGTCGTACTGCAGAATCGTTATACTTCCTTGTGTTGTGGGTCGGTGCAGTATAATTGTACTTCTTTGTGGATTGACGCAGTATCTTGTATTTACTTGTGTTGTGTGATGGTGCAGTATCATTTTACTTCCTTGTGCTGTGTGGTGATGCAGTATCATTGTATTTTGTTGTGTTGTGTGGTGGTGCAGTATCATTGTGCTTCCTTGTGTTGTGTGTTAGTGCAGTGTCATTAGACTTCCTTGTGTTGTGTGGTGTTGCACTTTCATTGTACCTCCTTGTGTTGTGTGGTCATGCAGTATCGTTGTTCTTCCTTGTGTTATGTGGTGATGCAGTGTCGTTGTACTTCCTTGTGTTGTGTGGTGGTGCAGTATCATTACATTCCCTTGTGTTTTGTGGTGGTGAAGTGTCATTGTACTTCCTTGTGTTGTGGGGTAGTGCAGTATCATTGTACTTCGTTGTGTTGTGTGGTGGTACAGTATCATTGTATTCCCTTGTATTGTGTGGCGGTGCAGTATCGTTGTACTTCGTTGTGGGTTGGTGCAGTATCACTGTATTTTCTTGTGTGGTAGTGCAGTGTAATTGTATTTCCTTGTGTTGTAGGTTGGTGCAGTATCATTGTACTTGTGTTATGTGGTGGCGCAGTATCATTGTACTTCCTTGTGTTGTGTAGTGGTGCAGTATCATTGTACTTCCTTGTGTTGTGTGGTGTTGCACTTTCATTGTACTTACTTGTGTTGTGTGTTGGTGCAGTATCATTGTATTTCAATTTGTTGAGTGGTGGTGCAGGATCATTATACTTCCTTGCGTTGTGTGGTGGTGCAGTATCATTGCATTTCCTTGACTGCAGGTGTCCCACCCTTATAAACAATAGTCACTGCAGGTACCCCCACCCTTATAAACAATACAGTGGCATAACTACTGAGCCAGCGATCATTTTCATATGCAAACATGGAGCGACATTAACTAGAGTTACAATGGTCATGTGTACTATTCACAGAGTGAATCAGGACACTGGACCACCGAGCTGACAACGACCCAACCGACACAGCGGCTGGGGAAGAGGAGATGTCCCACATTAAACAGGCCCTGGTTAAGTGTGGTTATCCTAACTGGGCGTCTGTCAAAGCCAGGAAGACCCAAAACAGTGCACCAGCCAATCAGAGAGAGGAGAAGGACAACAGCTGTCTAAGTGTTAACCAGTGGTGATTCTGTATGTGGCGGGAGTGTCGTAACAGTTGAGACGCGTATTTTCTAAACACCGCATCTCAGTTGCTTTCAAACCCCAAAACAACACTGCACCAGAAGTTGGTCCACCCCAAGGATCAGGTCCCCCAGCACAAACAGAGCAATATAGTGTAGCTGTTAAGTACCAGGAGGATTGTCGTGACTTGTACATCGCAGAAACCAAATAGACTCTGGCCAAGAGGATGGCACAGCACAGGAGAGCTAACACATCAGACCAGGACTCCACAGTCTACACCATCTGCAGACCAGGAGTCCACAGTCTACACCATCTACAGACCAGGACTCCACAGTCTACACAATCTACAGGCCACTCTTTCAGGGATGAGGATGTGCACACCCTGGATAGGGACGAACGCTGGTTTGAACTGGGAGTCACAGAGGCCATCTATGTTAAGAGGGAACGACCCGGGGGGGGGGGCTAAGAGTACATCTGTCACCATCTTACAATGCTGTGATTGTCGCTGTATTGTTTATAAGGGTGAAGACAGCTGCAGTCACTGTATTGTTTATAAGGGTGGGGACAGGCATGCTGCACAGTTGTGGCTGTGGGGTGAGGGCGCACTGTACGGTTGTGGCTGTGGGTGAGGGCGCACTGTACGGTTGAGGCTGTGGGGTGAGGGCGCGTTGCACGGTTGAGGCTGTGGGGTGAGGGTGCGCTGCACGGTTGAGGCTGTGGGGTGAGGGTGTGCTGCAGGGTTGAGGCTGTGGGGTGAGGGTGTGCTACAGGGTTGAGGCTGTGGGGTGAGGGTGTGCTGCAGGGTTGAGGCTGGGAACCACTACAGACAGAAAACTACGGTGGAAGATGAAACGCTACTTCCATGGGAGGGAAAAGCACGTGGGAGTAATGGCTGCGTGTGATGTGGTGTCCCGTCACCACGGTGAAAAGCTAACACAAACAAGAGATATGGAACAGAAAAACCTGGGGGGGGCCCAGTTGGCTGCCCTGGTGTACCTGATGATCCAGTGTCTCCACCAAAGCCTTTGTTTTCCAGTACACAGTGACAGAGACAGGAGACACGCTAGCTAAGTGTTTGTGTCGAGCCAAAGCTAAGCCGCCTCAGACTCCTTTAGTCCCCTGACGTCGTCTCAGGTTCCTCAGGTTCTCAGGACTGGCCCCGCTTGGGCTCCCCGTCTGCCACCTGACACCAGCCATCGACAGCCACAAACACAAACAGTAATTGTGACAGACACACACAAGCTGCAAACATGTGAACACACACAAGTGTTAGTATGCGCATGAGCACAAAACCACACAGAATCACCGTCCACGGCAGGGCAGCACCCCCCCCCCGAGCATAAAACACCGTCCCAGTGGAATGTGGCGGTGTGTGTGTGTCTGACGCCATGGTAAGCCACCTCAGTCCTGCTGAGGAGTCAACTTTTGCAAGCGCTGTCGTCTGCGTCTGGCCGTCACAACCATGAGAACAGCACCAGGTGCCTTCAGGCTGCATCTCCCAGGCTACAGGTGTGCCTGTTGACACACGCCAAATCCCCGTCCTGCTTTCAGCTTGTTGGTGAGGGCTCTGGAACGCCCTGTCTAAACCACAGACATCATACACACACACACCACATCATCACACACAATGAGGCCTGCAGAGCAGAGCGAGACAGGTCTGGTCACGTGGTGCCGGCTCCATCAGAGGCTCATAAACATGTATGTGAGTGAGTATGACATGCCTGCAGCCTGTGTGTTTACATGCACCTTTGGTGTGTGTCTGTGTGTGCAGAGACACACTTGAAAACATTCACATGTAGACAAACGCACGCACACACACACACAAACACACACAATGCTGAACTGATTCACCAGCCAAGGCCCCGTAGCCCGGGGGTCTTGTGGGGCCTACAGTTGGCCACAGCTATGCCTGTTCTACCTGAGCCGCTGATGGATGGGAGTGCTGCTGCATTCCTCTGACAGGTGATGGAAGCAACCCCTGTTTGATCTGAGATAAAGTGGCGAGAGAAGAGGAAGAACTACAGAAAATAAAGTGCTATGTGCATATGTCACCTGTGACATACCTGCCAAATACTGAGCCTTAGAGCAGGATAGATAGATAGATAGATAGATAGATAGATAGATAGATAGATAGATAGATAGATAGATAGATAGATAGATAGATAGATAGATAGATAGATAGATAGATAGATAGATAGATAGATAGATAGATAGATAGAAGAGGAAGAACTACAGAAAATAAAGTGCTATGTGCATATGTCACCTGTGACATACCTGCCAAATACTGAGCCTTAGAGCAGGATAGATAGATAGATAGATAGATAGATAGATAGATAGATAGATAGATAGATAGATAGATAGATAGATAGATAGATAGCCTAGCCACTATCCTAAAACACACTCTCGCATTCTCAACGCTGGCTCTGCAGTTACATTCTGTGGTGCTTTTAATTCATCTTCCTTTAATCCCTCTTTATCTCCACTCAATCCAGATGCACTAGTAAATTCAATCCATGATCACTGCCCATCCATCCTCGACCAAATTGCACCGTTTAAAACTAAGAAACAAAAATCAAATAACCTCCCCTGACTGAATGATCACACTCGTGCCCTCAGAAGACTGTAGAAAAACAGAACGACAACAGAAGGTCAACAAGTCCGAATTAGCACATAACGCCCTTAAAAACCAAACATTAATTTACCAGAAAGCAGTTAAGGAAGCGAGATTAGTGTGCTTCTGTGATCTAATATCAAGAAATAACCACAATCCTAAAGTTCTCTTCAGGGTAATTGATTCTATTATTAGGGGTTCCTCCACTTCTCTTTTTGAACCTGAAGTTGAGTTGTCCGAAAAATTTCTCACTCATTTTGTAAATGAGGTGGAGAATATCAGGTCCCAAATCCAGCCAGGCTCTTGCATTTGTTCCATTCCCCATGTTAATTTTGCTTTTTTACCAGTTTCAACCAATTAAATTTCAGTGTTGGAGACTACAGTCTCCAATATGACCTCCTCCTCCTGCATCTTAAGACACCATTCCCACTTAGACATCATTCCCATTCCCGGTCCTTAAGTAACTACAGACCAATCTCCAAATTGTCTTTTCTATCTAAGGTTCTGGATAGAGTAATTTCCTCTCAGTTGATTTCTTTAATGAACACTAATCTACTACTACTACTTTCGGCTGCTCCCGTTAGGGGTCGCCACAGCGGATCATCCGTTTCCATTTCTTCCTGTCTTCTGCGTCTTCCTCTGTCACACCAGCCACCTGCATGTCTTCCCTCAACACATCCATAAACCTCCTCTTTGGCCTTCCTCTTCTCCTCTTCCCTGGCAGCTCCATATTCAGCATCCTTCTCCCAATATACTCAGCATCTCTCCTCCACACATGTCCAAGCCATCTCAATCTTGCCTCTCTTGCTTTGTCTCCAAACAGTCCAACCTGAGCGGTCCCTCTAATATAATCGTTCCTAATCCTGTCCTTCTTCGTTACTCCCAGTGAAAATCTTAGCATCTTCAACTCTGCCACCTCCAGCTCCGCCTCCTGTCTTTTCGTCAGTGCCACTGTCTCCAAACCATATAACATAGCTGGTCTCACAACCATCTTGTAAACTTTCCCTTTAACTCTTGCTGGTACCCTTCTGTCGCAAATCACTCCTGACACACTTCTCCACCCACTCCAACCTGCCTGCACTCTCTTTTTCACCTCTCTACTGCACTCCCCGTTACTTTGGACAGTTGACCCCAAGTATTTAAACTCAGATGTCTTTGTCACCTCCACTCCTTGCATCCTGACCATTCCACTGTCCTCTCTCTCATTCACGCATAGGTATTCCGTCTTGCTCCTACTGACTTTCATTCCTCTTCTCTCTAGTGCATACCTCCACCTCTCCAGGCTCTCCTCAACCTGCACCCTACTCTCACTACAGATCACAATGTCATCCGCGAACATCATCGTCCATGGAGACTCCTGCCTGATCTTGTCCGTCAACCTGTCCATCACCATTGCAAACAAGAAAGGGCTAAGAGCCGATCCTTGATGTAATCCCACCTCCACCTTGAACCCATCCGTCATTCCAACCGCACACCTCACCATTGTCACACTTCCCTCATACGTATCCTGCACCACTCCTACATACTTCTCTGCAACTCCTGACTTCCTCATACAATACCACACCTCCTCTCTCGGTACTCTGTCATAAGCTTTCTCTAAATCTACAAAGACACAATGCAACTCTTTCTGGCCTTCTCTATACTTCTCAATCAACATTCTCAAAGCAAACATCGCATCTGTGGTGCTCTTTCGTGGCATGAAACCATACTGCTGCTCGCTGATCATCACCTCTCCTCCTCTTAACCTAGCTTCTATTACTCTTTCCCAAATCTTCATGCTGTGGCTGATCAACTTTATACCTCTGTAGTTGTTACAGTTCTGCACATCGCCCTTGTTCTTGAAAATCGGTACCAGTATGCTTCTTCTCCACTCCTCAGGCATCCTCTCACTTTCCAGGATTGTGTTAAACAATCTAGTTAGAAACTCCACTGCCATCTCTCCTAAACATCTCCATGCCTCCACAGGTATGTCATCAGGACCAACTGCCTTTCCATTCTTCATCCTCTTCATAGCTGCCCTCACTTCCTCCTTGCTAATCCGCTGAACTTCCTGATTCACTATCCCTACATCATCCAACCTTCTCTCTCTCTCATTTTCTTCATTCATCAGCCCCTCAAAGTATTCCTTCCACCTTCTTAGCACACTCTCCTCGCTTGTCAGCACATTTCCATCTCTATCCTTGATCGCCCTAACTTGCTGCACATCCTTTGCAGCTTGGTCCCTCTGTCTAGCCAATCGGTACAAGTCCTTTTCTCCTTCCTTAGTGTCTAATCTGTCATACAACTCACCATACGCCTTTTCCTTTGCCTTTGCCACCTCTCTCTTTGCTTTACGCTGCATCTCCTTGTACTCCTGTCTACTTTCTTCATCTCTCTGACTATCCCACTTCTTCTTTGCCAACCTTTTCCTCTGTATAATTTGCTGTACTTCCTCATCCCACCACCAAGTCTCCTTGTCTTCCTTCCTCTGTCCTGATGACACACCAAGTACCTTCCTAGCTGTCTCCCTCACAATTTTTTCTGCAGTGGTTTTCCAGCCATCTGGCAACTCTTCACTACCACCCAGTGCCTGTCTTAACTCCTGCCTGAACTCCACACAACAGTCTTCCTTCTTCAACTTCCACCATTTGATCTTCGGCTGTGTCTTCACTCGCTTCCTCTTCTTGGTCTCCAAAGTCATCCTACAGACCACCATCCGATGCTGCCTGGCTACGCTCTCCCCTGTCACCACCTTGCAGTCTCCAATCCCTTTTAGATGGTGCCTTCTACATAAGATATAGTCCACCTGTGTGCACTTCCCTCCACTCTTGTACGTCACCCTGTGTTCCTCCCTCTTCTTGAAATATGTATTCACCACAGCCATTTCCATCCTTTTCCCAAAATCGACCACCATCTGTCCTTCCACATTTCTCTTCTTGACTCCATACTTTCCCATCACCTCCTCATCACCTCTGTTCCCTTCACCAACATGTCCATTGAAGTCCGCTCCAATCACCACTCTCTCCTCCTTGGGTACCCTCTCCACCATGTCGTCCAACTCATTCCAGAATTCTTCTTTTTCATCCATCTCACACCCAACTTGCGGGGCATATGAGCTGATAACATTCAGCAATACACCTTCGATTTCCAGCTTCATACTCATCACTCTGTCTGACACTCTCTTCACCTCCAGCACGCTCTTGACATACTCTTCCTTCAGAATTACCCCTACCCCATTTCTCCTCCCATTCACACCATGGTAGAAGAGTTTGAACCCACCTCCGATACTCCTGGCCTTACTCCCCTTCCACCTGGTCTCTTGCACACACAGTATGCCTACCTTTCTTCTTTCCATCATGTCAGCCAGCTCTCTCCCTTTACCAGTCATAGTGCCAACATTCAAAGTTCCAACTCTCACCTCCACATGCCTACCCTTCCTCCTCTCTAGCTGCCTCTGGACATGCTTTCCTCCTCTCGTTGGTAACCCGGGCCTCGACCGATCCGGTATGTAAGTCTTATTTATGATCCGCATATTTGATTTGGCAAAGATTTTACGCCGGATGCCCTTCCTGACGCAACCCTCCCCATTTGTCCGGGCTTGGGACCGGCACTAAGGATGCACTGGCTTGTGCATCCTCAGTGGCTGGGTTGAACACTTTAATGAACACAAATACTGCCTTTAATAGTTTCCAGTCTGGTTTTAGAACACGTCATATTACCGAGATAGCTCTAGTTAAGGTCACTAATGATCTACTGCTGACCGCAGACAGAGATGACTGCTCGATTTTAGTTCTTTTGGACTTAAGTGCTGCCTTTGACACGGTTGATCACAACATCCTCTTACATTGCTTGCAGACTTGGGTTGGCATCAAGGGCTCGGCTCTTAGTTTATTACACTCTTACCTCACCAACAGAACTTTTTCTGTTGTTCTGGGTAACTCTACCTCCTCAGTGGCTCAGTTGAGCTGTGGTGTCCCCCAAGTCTCAGTTCTTGGCCCCCTTCTCTTTTCTATATACATGCTGACCCTTAGCCAGATCATTCAATATCATGCTGTGCTCTACCATTTTTATGCTGACTACACTAACTTATACATGCCACTAAGACCCACAGATCCTAGCACCCTAGAAAATCTCACCGACATTAAATCCTGGATGTCCCAAAAGTTCCGCAAGTTTAATGATAATAAGTCTGAGATCATTCTGTTCGGTCCTGAAAATTCTATCAGCCCTTTTGCTACGAATCTTGGTGGTCTGTCAGGTAGTCTTAAGCAGGTTGCTAGGAATCTTGGGGTGATATTCGATGCTAACTTCAGTTTTGATAATCAAATCAATCATGTTGTTCAGTCATGCTTTCTCCAGCTCAAGCTAATCTCCAAATTTAGGTCATTTTTATCAACTGCCGATTTGCTAAAGTTGTACACGCTTTTATCTATTCTCGGCTTGACTATTGTAATGCAATTTATTCTGGTATCAGCAAGGGCTCCCTCCACCGTCTGCAGTTGGTACAACATGCCGCTGCTCGGCTCATTACAGGAACAAGGTTAGGCATGACCATATCACTCCTGTGCTTGCCTCCCTACACTGGCTCCCTGTTGTATTTCAAATTGGTGTTAAAATTGTACTGCTCACTTTTAAGGCTTTAAATGGTCTTGCTCCTCCATACATTTGTGATTTATTGACTTGGTATGTCCCCCCTCGACCATTAAGGTCTGCAGATGGAGCCCTGCTGGTTATTCCCAGGTCTCGGTTTGTCACAAAGGGTGATGGGGCTTTTGCTGTTAGAGCCCCCACACTAGGCAACTCTCTTCCTGTTGAACTAGGAATCTCATCCTTAACTTTTCTCTTTGTGAAAGCATTTACAAATGTTTGATATTTGATATTTTTTGTGAAGCACTTTGTAACATTGTTTTAGAAAAGTGTTATATAAATAACATTATTAGTATTATTATTATTAGATAGCTAGACCGATAGATAGATACTGTTATTTTGAAGTGATGTATAATGTAAGTTGTTCTGCCACTGAAAAGTAATTTACATTAAAATAGACGATAAAGTACAGTGTTGTGTGATGTTCATGACATTGATTGTAATCACAGTACAATATGTTGAAGGAGGCTGTCGTGGGTCGGCTGTGCGGAGTTGGAACCGCACCATATCGTTGTTTAGTGACATAGTTTGAGGAGCAGCACATGATGTCATGGTGGGCTGCTCAGCATGTTGTCAGAGACACCCGGCGTGTGTGTGGCATAACGTTACACTGAGCTCATGTTACCACACCTCACCCACCAGCCTGCAGCATCGGCTGCTCTCCCCTCACCTGTAGCATCACTGCTCCTTCTCCTTTATTCTCTTCATTCTTTATTCTTTCTCTAGACACAGCAAAGCCCGTCGGCCACCATCCTCCCTCTGCTGAGCAGGAAGCAGCAAGCAGCCGCACTTCCTGCTGCTGAACTCTGCTCTCTGACACCATGACATGAATCCAGCTTTGCTAGTCCCACAGCAGTCCAACACCAGTCCCACACCAGTCCAACACCAGTCCCACACCAGCCCCACAGCAGTCCAACACAACTCCAACACCAGTCCAACACCAGTCTAACACCAGTCCCACACCAGCCGCACACCACTCCCACACCAGCCCACCAGCCCAACACCAGCCCCACACCAGTCCCACACCAGCCCAACACCAGCCCCACACCAGTCCAACACCAGTCCCACACCAGCCCCACACCAGCCCAACACCAGCCCCACACCAGTCCAACACCAGTCCCACACAACTCCAACACCAGTCCCATACCAGTCCCACACCAGCCCCACACCACTCCAACACCAGTCCCATACCAGTCCCACACCAGTCCCATACCAGTCCCACACCAGCCCCACACCAGTCCAACACCAGTCCCACACAACTCCAACACCAGTCCCATACCAGTCCCACACAACTCCAACACCAGTCCAACACCAGTCCCACACCAGCCCAACACCAGTCCCACACAACTTCAACACCAGTCCCACACCAGCCCCACACCAGTCCAACACAACTCCAACACCAGTCCAATACCAGCCCCACACCAGTCCAACACCAGTCCCACACCAGCCCCACACCAGTCCAACACAACTCCAACACCAGTCCAACACCAGTCTAACACCAGTCCCACACCAGCCGCACACCACTCCCACACCAGCCCCACACCAGCCCAACACCAGTCCCACACCAGCCCCACACCAGTCCCACACCAGCCCCACACCAGCCCAACACCAGCCCCACACCAGTCCCACACAACTCCAACACCAGTCCAACACCAGTCCCACAGCCGCCCCGCACCAGCCCCACACCAGTCCCACACAACTCCAACACCAGTCCCACACCAGCCCCACACCAGTCCAACACCAGTCCCACACTAGCCCCACACCAGTCCAATACAGCTCCAACACCAGTCCAACACCAGTCCCACAGCCGCCCCGCACCAGCCCCACACCAGTCCCACACCAGTCCCACACAACTCCAACACCAGTCCCATACCAGTCCAACACCAGTCCCACACAACTCCAACACCAGTCCCACACCAGTCTCATACCAGTCCCACACAAGTCCCACACCAGTCCCACACCACTCCAACACCAGCCCAACACCAGTCCAACACCAGTCTAACACCAGTCTAACACCAGTCCAACACCAGTCTAACACCAGTCCCACACCAGCCACACACCAGTCCCACACCAGCCCCACACCAGCCCAACACCAGTCCAACACCAGTCCCACACAACTCCAACACCAGTCCCACACCAGTCCAACACCAGTCCCACACAACTCCAACACCAGTCCCATACCAGTCCAACACCAGTCCCACACAACTCCAACACCAGTCCCACACCAGCCCCACACCAGTCCCACACAACTCCAACACTAGTCCCATACCAGTCCAACACCAGTCCCACACAACTCCAACACCAGTCCCACACCAGCCCCACACAACTCCAACACCAGTCCCATACCAGTCCCACACCAGCCCCACACCAGTCCCACACCAGCCCCACACCAGTCCCACACCACTCCAACACCAGTCCAACACCAGTCCAACACCAGTCTAATACCAGTCCAACACCAGTCTAACACCAGTCCCACACCAGCCGCACACCAGTCCCACACCAGCCCCACACCATTCCCACACCAGTCCCACACCAGTCTCACACCAGTCTAACACTAGTCTAACACCAGTCCCACACCAGCCCCACACCAGCCCCACACAACTTCAACACCAGTCCCACACCAGCCCCACACCAGTCCCACACCAGCCCCACACCAGGCCCACACAACTCCCACACCAGCCCCACACCAGTCCCACATCAGTCCCACACCAGTCTAACACCAGTCTAACACCAGTCCCACACCACTCCAACACCTGTCTAACACCAGTCCAACACCAGTCTAACACCAGTCCAACAACAGCCCCATACCAGCCCCACACCAGTCCAACACCAGTCCCATACCAGCCCCACACCAGTCACACACCAGTCCAACACCAGTCCCACACAACTCCAACACGAGTCCCATACCAGTCACACACCAGTCCAACACCAGTCCCACACAACTCCAACACGAGTCCCATACCAGTCAGACACCAGCCCCACACCAGTCTAACACCAGTCCCACACCAGCCCCACACCAGTCCCACACAACTCCAACACCAGTCCCATACCAGCCCCACACCAGTCCAACACCAGTCCCATACCAGCCCCACACCAGTCACACACCAGTCCAACACCAGTCCCACACAACTCCAACACCAGTCCCACACAACTCCAACACGAGTCCCATACCAGTCAGACACCAGCCCCACACCAGTCTAACACCAGTCCCACACCAGTCCCACACAACTCCAACACCAGTCCCATACCAGTCAGACACCAGCCCCACAGCAATCCAACACCAGTCCCACACCAGCCCCACACCAGTCCCAAACCAGTCCCACACCACTCCAACACCAGCCCCACACCAGTCCCATACCACTCCAACACCAATCTAACACCAGTTCAACACCAGTCTAAAACCAGTCCCAAACCAGTCCCACACCAGTTCAACACCAGTCCCATACCAATCTAACACCAGTCCAACACCATTCCCACACCAATCTAACACCAGTTCAACACCAGTCTAACACCAGTCCAACACCAGTCCAACACCAGTCCCACACCAATCTGACACCAGTCCAACACCAATCTAACACCAGTTCAACACCAGTCCCACACTAATCTAACACCAGTCCAACACCAGTCCCATAGCCACCCCGCACCAGTACAACACAACTCCAACACCAGTCCCATACCAGTCAGACACCAGCCCCACACCAGTCTAACACCAGTCCCACACAACTCCAACACCAGTCCAACACCAGTCCCACACCAGTCCCAAACCAGTCCCACACCAGTCCCACACCAATCTAACGACAGTTCAACACCAGTCTAACACCAGTCCAACATCAGTCCCACACCAGTTAACACCAGTCCAACACCAGTCCCACACCAGTCCAACATCAGTCCCACACCAGTCTAACACCAGTCCCACACCAATCTAACACCAGTCCAACACCAGTCCCACACCAATCTAACACCAGTTCAACACCAGTCCCACAGCTGCCCCACACCAGTCCAACACCAGCCCCACACCAGTCTAACACTAGTCCAACACCAGTCCCACACCAGCCCAACAGTAGTCCCACACCAGTCCCACACCAGTCCCACACCAGTCCAACACCAGTCCCACACCAATCTAACACCAGTTCAACACCAGTCTAACACCAGTCCAACATCACTCCCACACCAGTCTAACACCAGTCTAACACCAGTCCAACACCAATCTAACACCAGTCCAACACCAATCTAACACCAGCCCCACACCAGTCCCACACCAGTCCCATACCAGTCAGACACCAGCCCCACACCAGTCCCACACCAGTCCCACACAACTCGAACACCAGTCCCATACCAGTCAGACACCAGCCCCATAGCAGTCCATGATCAGTCCCACACCAGCCCCACACCAGTCCCACACCACTCCAACACCAGTCTAACACCAGTCCCACACCACTCCAACACCAGTCTAACACCAGTCCCACACCAGTCTAACACCAGTCCAACATCAGTCCCACACCAGTCTAACACCAGTCCAAAACCAGTCCCACACCAATCTAACACCAGTCCAACACCACTCCCACACCAGTCTAACACCAGTCCAACATCAGTCCCACACCAGTCTAACACCAGTCCAACACCAGTCCCACACCAATCTAACACCAATTCAACACCAGTCCAACACCAATCTAACACCAGTCCAACACCAGACCCACACCAATCTAACACCAGTTCAACACCAGTCCCACACCAATCTAACACCAGTTCAACACCAGTCCAGCACCAATCTAACACCAGTCCAACACCAGTCCCACACCAATCTAACACCAGTTCCACACCAGTCCAACACCAATCCCACACCAATCTAACACCAGTTCAACACCAGTCCAACACCAATCTAACACCAGTTCAACACCAGTCCAACACCAATCTAACACCAGTTCAACACCAGTTCAACACCAATCCCACACCAATCTAACACCAGTTCATCACCAGTCCCACACCAATCTAACACCAGTTCAACACCAGTCCAACATCAATCTAACACCAGTTCAACACCAATCTAACACCAGTTCAACACCAGTCCAACACCAATCTAACACCAGTTCATCACCAATCTAACACCAGTTCAACACCAGTCCCACAGCCGCCCCGCACCAGCCCCACACCAGTCTAACACTAGTCCAACACCAGCCCCACACCAGTCTAACGCTAGTCCAACACCAGTCCCACACCAGCCCAACAGCAGTCCCACACCAGTCCCACACCAGTCTAACACTAGTCCAACACCAGTCCCACACCAGTCTAACACCAGTCCCACACCAGTCTAACACTAGTCCAACACCAGCCCCACACCAGTCTAACACTAGTCCAACACCAGCCCCACACCAGTCTAACGCTAGTCCAACACCAGTCCCACACCAGCCCAACAGCAGTCCCACACCAGTCCCACACCAGTCTAACACTAGTCCAACACCAGTCCCACACCAGTCTAACACCAGTCCCACACCAGTCTAACACTAGTCCAACACCAGTCCCACACCAGTCTAACACTAGTCCAACACCAGTCCCACACCAGCCCCACACCAGTCTAACACCAGTCCCACACCAGTCTAACACTAGTCCAACACCAGTCCCACACCAGCCCCACACCAGTCTAACACTAGTCCAACACCAGTCCCACACCAGCCCAACAGTAGTCCCACACCAGTCCCACACCAGCCCAACAGCAGTCCCACACCAGTCCCACACCAGCCCAACAGTAGTCCCACACCAGTCCCAACACCAGCCCAACAGTAGTCCCACACCAGTCCCAACACCAGCCCAACAGTAGTCCCACACCAACCCAACAGTAGTCCAACACCAGTCCCACACCAGCCCAACAGCAGTCCCACACCAGTCCCACACCAGTCTAACACTAGTCCAACACCAGTCCCACACCAGTCTAACACCAGTCCCACACCAGTCTAACACTAGTCCAACACCAGTCCCACACCAGTCTAACACTAGTCCAACACCAGTCCCACACCAGCCCCACACCAGTCTAACACCAGTCCCACACCAGTCTAACACTAGTCCAACACCAGTCCCACACCAGCCCCACACCAGTCTAACACTAGTCCAACACCAGCCCCACACCAGTCTAACACTAGTCCAACACCAGTCCAACACCAATCTAACACCAGCCCCACACCAGTCCCACACCAGTCCCATACCAGTCAGACACCAGCCCCACACCAGTCCCACACCAGTCCCACACAACTCGAACACCAGTCCCATACCAGTCAGACACCAGCCCCATAGCAGTCCATGATCAGTCCCACACCAGCCCCACACAAGTCCCACACCAGTCTAACACCAGTCCCACACCAGTCTAACACCAGTCCCACACCAGCCCCACACCAGTCTAACACCAGTCCCACACCAGTCTAACACTAGTCCAACACCAGTCCCACACCAGCCCCACACCAGTCTAACACCAGTCCCACACCAGTCTAACACTAGTCCAACACCAGTCCCACACCAGCCCCACACCAGTCTAACACTAGTCCAACACCAGTCCCACACCAGCCCAACAGTAGTCCCACACCAGTCCCACACCAGCCCAACAGCAGTCCCACACCAGTCCCACACCAGCCCAACAGTAGTCCCACACCAGTCCCAACACCAGCCCAACAGTAGTCCCACACCAGTCCCAACACCAGCCCAACAGTAGTCCCACACCAACCCAACAGTAGTCCAACACCAGTCCCACACCAGCCCAACAGCAGTCCCACACCAGTCCCACACCAGTCTAACACTAGTCCAACACCAGTCCCACACCAGTCTAACACCAGTCCCACACCAGTCTAACACTAGTCCAACACCAGTCCCACACCAGTCTAACACTAGTCCAACACCAGTCCCACACCAGCCCCACACCAGTCTAACACCAGTCCCACACCAGTCTAACACTAGTCCAACACCAGTCCCACACCAGCCCCACACCAGTCTAACACTAGTCCAACACCAGCCCCACACCAGTCTAACACTAGTCCAACACCAGTCCAACACCAATCTAACACCAGCCCCACACCAGTCCCACACCAGTCCCATACCAGTCAGACACCAGCCCCACACCAGTCCCACACCAGTCCCACACAACTCGAACACCAGTCCCATACCAGTCAGACACCAGCCCCATAGCAGTCCATGATCAGTCCCACACCAGCCCCACACAAGTCCCACACCAGTCTAACACCAGTCCCACACCAGTCTAACACCAGTCCCACACCAGTCTAACACCAGTCCAACATCAGTCCCACACCAGTCTAACACCAGTCCAAAACCAGTCCCACACCAATCTAACACCAGTCCAACATCAGTCCAACACCAGTCCCACACCAATCTAACACCAGTTCAACACCAGTCCAACACCAATCTAACACCAGTCCAACACCAGACCCACACCAATCTAACACCAGTTCAACACCAGTCCCACACCAATCTAACACCAGTTCAACACCAGTCCAGCACCAATCTAACAGCAGTCCCACACCAGTCCCACACCAGCCCAACAGTAGTCCCACACCAGTCCCAACACCAGCCCAACAGTAGTCCCACACCAGTCCCAACACCAGCCCAACAGTAGTCCCACACCAACCCAACAGTAGTCCAACACCAGTCCCACACCAGCCCAACAGCAGTCCCACACCAGTCCCACACCAGTCTAACACTAGTCCAACACCAGTCCCACACCAGTCTAACACCAGTCCCACACCAGTCTAACACTAGTCCAACACCAGTCCCACACCAGTCTAACACTAGTCCAACACCAGTCCCACACCAGCCCCACACCAGTCTAACACCAGTCCCACACCAGTCTAACACTAGTCCAACACCAGTCCCACACCAGCCCCACACCAGTCTAACACTAGTCCAACACCAGCCCCACACCAGTCTAACACTAGTCCAACACCAGTCCAACACCAATCTAACACCAGCCCCACACCAGTCCCACACCAGTCCCATACGAGTCAGACACCAGCCCCACACCAGTCCCACACCAGTCCCACACAACTCGAACACCAGTCCCATACCAGTCAGACACCAGCCCCATAGCAGTCCATGATCAGTCCCACACCAGCCCCACACAAGTCCCACACCAGTCTAACACCAGTCCCACACCAGTCTAACACCAGTCCCACACCAGCCCCACACCAGTCTAACACCAGTCCCACACCAGTCTAACACTAGTCCAACACCAGTCCCACACCAGCCCCACACCAGTCTAACACCAGTCCCACACCAGTCTAACACTAGTCCAACACCAGTCCCACACCAGCCCCACACCAGTCTAACACTAGTCCAACACCAGTCCCACACCAGCCCAACAGTAGTCCCACACCAGTCCCACACCAGCCCAACAGCAGTCCCACACCAGTCCCACACCAGCCCAACAGTAGTCCCACACCAGTCCCAACACCAGCCCAACAGTAGTCCCACACCAGTCCCAACACCAGCCCAACAGTAGTCCCACACCAACCCAACAGTAGTCCAACACCAGTCCCACACCAGCCCAACAGCAGTCCCACACCAGTCCCACACCA